>NC_060275.1:173012-197421 GCF_021613505.1 Equus quagga | reverse complement strand
TGACAACATGGATGGACCTTGAGGGCATTATGCTAAGTGAAATAAGTTAGAGGGAGAAAGTCAAATACCATGTGATCTCACTCATAAGTAGAAGATAAAAACAACAACGAACAAACATACAGAAACAGAGATTGGATTGGTGGTTACCAGAGGGGAATGGGAGAGGGAGGAGGGAGAAAGCGGTGATAGAGCGTGTGTATGGTGATGGATGGTAATTAGTCTTTGGGTGGCAAACGTTGTAATCTACACAGGAATCAAAATATAATGACGTATACCTGAAATCTATATAATTTGATAAACCAGTTACTGCAATAAAAAACAAAGAAATACAGAGCTTCTATTTTGCTCAATTTTAAATCTTTTTTTTAATAATCATATTCTGTGGGACTCTAGGGGAGGTAGCAGAAAAAATGCATAGCAAACTCACAGATGCATTCACTCAATGAACACTTTTTTAATGTTTACTATGTCCCAAGCACTTGTCTGGGCAGTGTAGCAAGTGTGTGCGTGTGATGGAAGTATTTACCCACATGGTGGCTACATTCTAGTGGATGGGCTGATCTGCTATGGTGTGGCTGTATCTAATAAATTATACAGCCACACTTATAATCTCACATATATGCTTGCATGGGTGACTACACACACATGAACCCATGCACACAAGCCTATTCCTTTCTTAGATCTTTGACTATAAAATTTAATGAGTAATAATACTTTCATGGTGAGATTAGAAGTGGACTATGCCTGTTAGCTAAATTGATAGTGTAAAATATAGCACACGTGTAGGTCATGCAGTCTTTTTGCCATTTTATTTTTCTTGCATGGCTTCCTTTCTGGACCATAACCTAATCTGAAATGAGGCAGTGCAGGGTGGTATTTAACACTTCTGAGTATGTATAAAATGAATCACACCTACATTTAATATTGCAATTCTTTTCTTTTTAAATCTCCCTTTCCTTTCTCATAATGTATAGTTGACATATTAGTTTCAGGTGTATAACATAGTGATTTGACATTTACATACTTGACAAAATGATCACCACGGTAAGTCTGGTTTCCATCTGTCACCATACAAAGCTATTAAAATATTACTGACTACATCTCCTATGCTGTACATTAAATCCTTGTGACTTATTTATATTATAACTGGAAGTTTGTACCTCTTAATCCCCTTCACCTATTTTGCCCACCCCCTAACCCCTCCCCTCTGGTAATCACCAGTTTGTTCTTTGTATCTATGAATCTGTTTCTGTTTTGTTTTTTAGATTCCACATATAAGTGAAATAATGCGGTATCTGTCGTTCTCTGACTTATGTCACTTAGCATAATATGCCCTAGGCCCATCTATGTTGCCTCAAATGGTAAGATTTCATTCTTTTTTATGGCTGAATAATGTTCATTGTATATATGTACCACATTTTCTTTATCCATTCATCCATTAATGAACATTTAGGTTGCTTCCATTATCCTGGCTATTGTAATTAATGCTGCAATGAACACTGAGGTGCATGTATCTTTTCGAATTAGTGTTTTCATGTTCTTTGGATAAATACCCAGAAGTGGAATTGCTGGATCATATGGTAGTTCAATTTTTAATTTTTTGAGGAACCTCCATAGTTTTTCATAGTTGCTGCACCAGTTTACATTCCCACCAACAGTGTACGAGGATTCCCATTTCTTCATATCCTCGCCAGCACTTATTTGTTGTCTTTTTGATAATAGCCATTCTGATGCGTGTGAGGTGATGTCTCATTGTGGTTTTGATTTGCATTTCCCTGATGACTGGTTATGTGGAGCATCTTTTCATGTGTATGTTGGCCATCTGTTTGTCTTCTATGGAAAAATGTCTATTCAAATCCTATGCCCATTTTTTTAATTGGATTGTTTGTTTTTGGTATTGAGTTGTGTCAATTCTTTATGAATTTTGGATATTATTAACCCATTGTCAGATATGTCATTTGGAAATATCTTCTTCCATTCAGTAGGTTGCCTTTTCATTTTGTTGATGGTTTTCTTTGCTGTGCAAAAGCTTTGTAGTTTGATGTAGTCCCATTTGTTTATTTTTGCTTTTGTTGCCTTTGTATGGAGACAGATCCATAAAAATCTTGCCAAGACCAGTGTCAAAGAGCTGACTGCCTCTGTTTTCTTCTAGGAGTTTTATGGTTTCAGGCCTTACATTTAAGTCTTTAATCCATTTTGAGTTATTTTTTGTGTATGGTATAAGAAACTGGTCCAGTTTCATTCTTTTGCATGTAGTTGTCCAGTTTTACCAACACCATTTATTGAAGAGACTATCTTTTCTGCATTGTATATTCTTGCTTACCTTGTTGTAGATTAATTGACCATATAAGTGTGGGTTTATTTCTGGGCTCTTGATTCTATTTCATTGATCTATGTGTCTGTTTTTGTGCCAATACAATACAGTTTTGATTACTATAGCTTTGTAGTATAGTTTGAAATCAGGGAGCGTGGTACCTCCAACTTTGTTCTTCTTTATAAAAAGAGAATAAAGGAATAAGAGAGAACAAAGGAACAAAAGAGCTTCTATTTTGTTCCATGTTAAATCTTTTAATCTGCTTTCCTACTGTGACCTACTTTCTAGTAATGTAGACTTTATATAAAGATAATCATATCAAAATCTGAATTTGTTCTTGTAGAGTAGAAAACACTTGTGAGCAATGTAAAAGTAATTTAGCTTCCTATTATCACATTTAAGTTCTATAATAAACTTGCTGGCATCAGTAGAGACAGTGGACATGTCAAAGACTGACTTTTCCTATTCCTCATGAGAGCAGTATCCCCCTCCCCCAGGAAAAGTTAGAAAATGGGGACGCAACAGCATAATTCTAATTCAAATACTTTTTTTTACTTGTCAAAAATCATTTTACATGGGCTTCATACACATCAAGAAACTGTAGACCCAAAGAAATGCTTGTTTGTGCTTGACATTGTACTGAATGCTGAGTGTGCAATTATGTTGGAAGTATTAGAAGTAAGGACAGCACATAGTTCCAAATACTCAGATGAGTCATTCTGTTTTTTCTTACCAATAGTCAACTGAGCTAAAGAGCATTCACTGTAGATTCAAAATTTAAAGATCCGTATGCACTTCAGAATGTCTATCCTACTGTCCTTTAGTGGAGCATCCTGTATGTGTCTGTTGGGTTTAATTGGTTTATAGTATTATTCAAGTCCTCTATTTCCTTATTGGTCTTCTGTCCAGATGTTCTACCCATTATTGAAAGTAGAACATTGACGTCTCCAACAGTTATTGTAGAACCATCTATCTTCTCTCCAGTTCTGTCCGTGATTGCTTCATGTGTGTAAGGCTCCACCTTTTAAGAGCATATATGTTTATAACTATTATATCCTCTTGATGAATTGACCCTTTTATCAATATTTAATGCCCTTTTCCTCTCTTGTAACAATTTTTTATTTTAATGTGCTTTGTCTGATATTAGTATAGCCACCCCAGCTCTTTTGGTAACTGTTTGCATGAAATATCTTTTCCCATCATTTCAGTTTCAGTGTTTCTGTGTCTTTGGGTCAAAAGCAAGTCTTTTGTAAGTAGCGTGTAGTCAAATCATGTTTTTAAATTCATTTTGCCAAACTCTGTCTTTTAATTTCTGAGCTTAATCCATTTATGTTTAAAGTGATTACTGATAATGAAGGACTTCTGTCAATTTGCTATTTGTTTTCTATATTTATTATTTTTTGTTCTTTAATTCCTCTAATACTGCCACCTTTTATGTTTGATTGATTTTGATTTCCTCATTTCCCTTTCTGTATAATTTTTAGTTATTTCCTTGGTTACTATGGGGATTAGAGTGAAATTCTAAATTTATATGACCCTAGATTAAATACAACCAGACTTAGCTTCAATGGCATACACTAATTCTGCTCCTATTCAGCTTCACCTCTCTGTTATGTTGTTGTCACTAATTACATCTTTCTATGTTGTGTGACAATTAACATAGATTTATAATTATTGTTTTATGCATGTGCCTTCTAAATTATATAGAAAAAAAAGAGGAATTATACCCCAACAATACAACAATCCTAGCTTTGGTATTTAGCTATACATTTACCTTTGCTAGAGAGTTTTTTCTTTGTTTGGGTTTGTGTTATCATCTATGTCCCTGTTATTTCACCTCAATTCCCTTCAGCATTTTTTTGTAGGCAGATCTACTAACGATGAATTCTCTTAGCTTTTGTTTATCTGAGAATGTCTTAATTTCTCCTTCATTCTTGATAATTTTTTAAGGATAATCTTGCTGAAATAAAATCTTAGTGACAGGGTTTCCTCTTTTAGTAATTTAAATATATCATCCCACTGCCTCCTGTCTTCTGTGGTTTCTGATGAGAAATTGGCTGTTAGTCTTATTGAAGATAACTTGTAAGTTATGAGTTGCTTCTCTCTTATTGTTTTAAAGATTTGCTTTTTGTCTTTGGCTTTTGGTAGTTTGATTGTAACATGTTTCACTGTATATCTCTTTAAGTTTAACCTGCTTGGAGTTCATTGAACTTCTTGGATGTGTAGATTCATGCCTTTCATCAAATTTGGGAAGTTTGGGGCCATTATTTCTTCAAATATTTTCTACTCCTTTCTCTCTCTCTTCTTCTTCTGGAACTCCAATAATGTGTATATTGGTACATTTGATGATGTCTTGTAGGTTCCTTAGACTTTGTTCATTTTTTTTCATTCTTTCTTCTTTCTGCTCTGTAGATTGGGTAATTTCAATTGTCCTGTATTCAAGTTTGGTGATCCTTTCTTCTCCTTGCTCAAATCTGATGCTGGACTGCTCTAGTGAACTTATAGTTTTATCTATTGTGCTTTTCAGCTCCAGAATTTCCATTTGGTTCCTTTTTATAATTTCAGTCTCTTTATTGATATTTCCTATTCTTCATGCATCATTCTCCTGATTGCCTTTACTTCATTATCCATGGTTTCCTTCAGCTCCCTGAGCACATTTAAGACAGTTAAAGTCTTTGTCTAGTAAATCCAGCTTTTTGGCTTCCTCAGGGATATTTATCACCAATTTATTTTTTCCATTGTGAATGCACCATACTTTCTTGTTTCCTTGTGTGTTTCATAAATTTTTCTTGAGAACTGGACATTTTGAATATTGCTATGTGGTGACTCTGAAAATCAGACTCTCTCTCTTCCCCAGGGATTGGAGATGTTGCTTGTTGAGGGGTTCAGCCATCTGTGTGGTGACTTTTCCAAGGACAGATCATAGGTTAGGCCATAATACAATTCTCAATAAATGTTAAAAGACTGAAATCATACAAAGTATCTCTTCTGACTACAATATAATGAAACTGGATATAAACAGCACAGGAACACTGAAAAATTCACAAATAGATGGGAACTGAACAACACACTTCTAAACAACCAAAGGGCCAAAGAAAAGAGCACTAAGAAAATTGAAAACATTTTGAGATGAATGAAAAAAAACCCATAACATACCAGAACTTATGGGATGCAGTGAAAATAGTGCTTGCAGGGAGATTTATAGGTATACATGCCTACATTATAAAAGAAGAAAGATCTTATATCAACAACCTCACTTTACATCTTTGGAACTAGAAAAAGAAGAGCAAATTAAACCCAAAGCCAACAGAAGGAAAGAAACAATAAAGATTATAGCAACAACAAATGGAACAGAGAATAGAAAAATAATAGGATCAATGAAATCAAAAATTGGTTGTTTGCAAAGATCAAAAAAACTGAAAAGCCTTTGCTAGGCTGACAAAGAAAGAAGGAGAGAAGATACACATAATTAAATTAGAAATGAAAGATTGTTACTTATCTTACAGAAATTTAAAGGATTAGAAGAGACTACTATGAACAACTGTATGGCAACACGTTAGATAATCTAGATGAAATTGACAAATCCTTGAAACAGACAAATTACCAATACTGACTCAAGAAGAAACTGAAAATCTCAACAGACTATACCAAGTAGAGATTGAATCAATAACCAGAAATCTCCCCAAAAAAGAAAATCCCAGAACCAGATGGCTTCACTGGTGAATTCTACCAAACAGTTAAATAAGACTTAACACCAATCCTACTCAAACTTTTCCAAAAAGCAGAAGAGGGAACATTTCCTAACACATTTTATGAGGCCAGTACTACCTTGATACCAAAGCCAGATGAAGATACCACAAGAAAAGAAAACTACAGATCAATCTCTCTTCTGAATATAGTGTGTTAGTTTCCTAGGTCAGCCATAACAAAGTATCACAAACTAGGTAGCTTAAAACAACAGAAATTTATTGTCTCACAGTTTGAGGGACTAGAAGTCCAAAGTCAAGCTGTCAGCAGGGCCATGTTCCCTCTGAAACTTGTAGGGGAACCCTTCCTGTCTCTTCCTAGCTTCCCGTGGTTTGTCAGAAATCTTTGGTATTCTTTGGTTTGCACTGCCTAACTCCAATCTCTGCCTTCATCTTCACAAACTATTCTCCCTGTGTGTCTCTGTCTTCACATGGCTGCCTTCTTAAGGGACACCAAGAATACTGGATTAGGGGCTCACCTAACTCCAGTATGACCTCATCTTAACTAATTACATCTGCAATGACCTTATTTCCAAATAAGGTCACATTCACAGATTCCTGGTATTAGGACTTCAATATACCATTTTTGGAGAGACATAATTCAATCCATAACATGTAGACACAAAAATACTCAACAAAATACTAGCAAACTGAGTCCAAAAGCACATTAAAGGATTATACCCCATGACCAAGTGGGATTTATCCCAGGTATGTGAAGGTCATTCAACATAAGATTATCAATCAGTGTAATCCACCATATTAACAGAATGAAGGGGGAAAAAACCATATGATCGTCTCAATAGATGCAGAGAAAGCATTTGGCAAAACTCAGTACCCTTTCATGATAAAAACACTCGGCAAACTAGCAATAAAAGGAAACTTCCTAAATATGACAGAGGATATTTATGGAAAATCCACAGCTAACATCATAGTCAATGGTGAAAGACTGAAAGTTTCCCCTGAGGATCAGAAACAGAACAAGGAAACTCCCTTTCACTACCACTATTCAACATTGTTCTGGATGTTCCAGCCAGAGCACTTAGGCAAGAAAAAGAAATAAAAGGCATCCAAATTGGAAAGAAAGAAATAAAACTATCTCTATTTGCAGATTATTCTACATATAGAAAATCCCAAAGAATCCGCAAAAACTATTAGAGCTAGTAAATAAATTCAGCAAAGTTTCAGGGTACAAGATAAGTGTATTTCTCTACAGTTGTGTTTCTCTACATCAATAGTGAACAGTCCTAAAAGAAAATTAAGAAACAGTTTATTTACAACAGCATCCTTCTCAAAATACCTAGGAACTAATTTAACCAAGGAGATAAAAGACTTGTTCACTGAAAACTACAAAATATTGCTGAAAGGAATGAAAGAAGACCTAAATAAATGGAAAGATATCCCATACTAATGGATTGGAAGATTCAAAATTGTTAAGGTAGCAATACTCCCCAAGCAATCCACATATTCAGTGCAATGTCTATAAAAATTGCAAGGGCTGTTTTTGCAGAAATGGAAAAGCCAATCCTCAAATTCATATAGAATGCAAGGATTCCCAATTAGCCAAAACAATATAGAAAAAGAAAAACAAATTTGAAGGACTCACTTCTGGTTTCAAAATTTATTATGAAGCTTCATTAATCAAAACAGTATGGTACTGGCATAAGGATGGACACATAGACTAACAGAATAGAATTGAGAGTCCAGGAATAAACCCAGACATTTATGGCCAATTGATTTTTGACAAGGGTGCCAAGACCCTTCAATGTGAGAAATAACAGTCTCCTCAACAAATGGTGCTGAGAAAACTGAATATCCACATGGAAAAGAATAAAGTTGGACCCCTACCTCACTCTGTATACAGAAATTAACTCAAAATGAATCAACAACCTAAATATGAAAGTCAAAACTACACACTCTTAGAAGAGAACATAACTACACACTCTTAGAAGAAAACATCAGGATGAATTTCCATGACCTTGGCTTTGGCAAGGGATTCTTAGATTTCACACCAAAACATGAGCAACAAAAGAAAAAATAACTGAGCTTCATCAAAATTAAAAACTTGTGTGTATCAAAGGATATTATCAGGCAAGAAAAAAGAACCTACAGAATTGGAGAAAACATTTGCAAATTATACATTGATGAGTTTAGTATTCGTAATATATAAAGAACTCTTACAACTCAACAACAAAGACAAACAACCCAATTAAAAAATGGGCAAAGGATCTGAACAGACATTTTTCTGAAGAAATATATAAATGGCCAACAAGTACATGAAAAGATGTTCAACATCACTGGCCATTAATGAAATGCAAATCAAAACCAAAATGAGATACCACTTCACATCCACTAGGATGACGATAATAATAGTAGTAATAGTAATAGTAATAATAGTAACAATGAAAAGTGGAAAATTTGACCAGGATGTGAATGCATTGCAGCTCTCATACATTGCTGTAAAATGATGCAGCCACTATGGAAAACAGATTGGCAGTTCCTCAAAGAGTTAAATACAGAATTATCATATGATCCAGCAATTTCACTTCTACGTGTATATATCCAAACAATATGAAAACATATATCCTCACAGAAACTTGCACACAACTGTTTATAACAGCATTATTCAAAATAGCCAAAATGTGGAAACAATTCAAATGTCCATCAATGGAGGAATGGATTAAAAAAATGTGGTCTATACAATACAATGGAATATTATTCAGCCATTAAGAGGAATGAATTATGATAGAGGCTATAATTTGAGTGAACCTCAAAAACATTAGGGTAAGTGTAAGTAGCCAGACACAAAGGATCCCATATTGTGTGATTCCTTTTATATGAAGTGTCCAGAATAGGCAATCCATAGAGACAGATTAGTGCTTGTCTGGGGCTGAGGGGAGGGAGCACGAGGAGTGATTACTTCATGGGTATGGGATGTTAGTAGTTCACAGCTCATCCTCTGTCTTCCTCTAATATCCTTGCTCAAAATTATAATTTCTCTTATGTTTTTAAGCCATGCTTCAACGTTGCCGTAATATATTGCTGTGTGTGAGAGTCCCTCCCACTCCCCTTCTCCATCTATGTCATCGATCTTATAAAGTCAGGTGATAACGTAAATTATCGAGACTCTTGCCATTTTCCAGTCAATAAGGACAGTTACGATTTGTCTTTGATGTTATCATTCTCTAGAAGTGAGGCTTATAGCCATACTCCATGGACACCAATGCATGTCTGCAGGCGGAAGGGAGACATCATCTGAGGGCTGGCCAGGTTCCAGGCACTAGGCTCAGCTGTTTACATGTGATATCTCATTCCATTTTCATACAAATCCTGCGACAAGTCTTATCCCCAATTCATAAATGTGGTGATCTAAAGTGGAGTTTCACAGCGGCCTGAGGACAGGCAGCTGCAGGAAGAACCTGTGTTCAGACTGTGCATTGTGTGAACCCCGCACCTGTGTTGCCCCCACTGTGAACTGTGCCTTCCTAGCGAGTTCCTTAGAGCCGACCAGTCGTCATCTCACCAAGGACGATTCCTCTGTTGAGTAAGGCCCTATAGCTCAATGTCCTTATTTTAATACACTGAGTGAGGCTGGGGCTTTCCAATATTAAGACAAATATTTATGAAACTCAAGCATTTTCTCTTTACTGACAGTTATGATTATAAAAAAATTAAGAGACTTCAGACCAAGAGGCAAATGATTATAGTTGAAAGTAGCGTAATCAGAGTAATACACTTGTCAATGCATTTTTTTGTTTCACAAGTGGATCCTCTTTGATTGTGGGAAATGCACCAGCATCAATAACTTACTCTCAATCTGTCAGTCCAACACCTTGAGAAGAGGTTCTGTGGCAAGGGGGTGTGCCAAGCCTTCACCTGTTCCCTCTCCAGCAAGCAGAGCACTCACATGGCAGCCAAACCCACCAGTGGTTACTGCACAGCGGGTGTCCAAGACGGAAAGACACAGGGCAGTGCTGCCCGGGTTCATGGCTGGGGCAGCCTCAGAGGCAGGAGCAACGGTCCCTCATCTCAGATGAGCAGATCCTGGGCTATGAGCCCACGGCTGTCACTTCATTCTTTTGTGTCTTATAGACTTTCCTGGGTTAAAGTACAAATACCTCGAGGAAGGGCCCTGGTCAGCTGGCACCTAACTCTCCAAATTCACCCCTCACTTACACATTTCTCCCTAAGTGCTGATTAGGTGAGAGCAAAGATCAGAAGCGAGATGGATGCCTGGTGCCTGAAAAGGAGGCCCTGGGCTCGGGGGCCTTTGAGAGGAGGCTGGATGGGCGTGTGCCCACAACTTCATTTGCTTCACACATTCCGGACTCTTCCTGCACATGCTTCTTGAGATTCTATGTGGTTCTGAGAGATCGCTCATTGTGCCCTTTCAACCATGACTGAGAGAAGGTACTTACAAATGACAGTAGCCACAGCATGTCTGACAACAGGGGGCTGCAGCATCGGCCTAGAGAAGGCAAGACTTGGTCAGGACTGCAGATGCCCCATTTTTCACCCATGCTTCCAGCTCAGAGAAAGTCAAACACCTCCCCCCAACCCAGGACATAGGACACCCACTTCCAGGAGCTGCCCACAGCCCCCCAGGCCTCAGCCTCCAGCAGGGCACTCCTGAGGGTCCCTTGTTCTACTATGAGACTTGCCCACTCCCCGGCCTGCCTTTGAGTCTCTGACAAACCAGGTGATGGTGGCTGCCCCCTGGCCATAGCAAGCTCTGAAGAAACAGACTCTGCTTGCTCTCATCTGGGTGGTCTTCGTTTATGTCCACAGTTATCATGAAGGGTCCGGTCTGCCCTGCCCGTCGCTGTGGACCCCAGCCTCTGACAGGTGTGGTCCCCACAGAGGCCCTTGTGGTAAGTCAGCACAGGGTCTGAACTCTGCTCTCTTTGATTTGAGATCCTCACTGTTTGTTCTGTTTGGTGCCGAGGGCTGTTACTGGCTGCGTCTGTATGGCTTCCTGTGGAATCAGACTCTTCCTTCCCATCCCTTTTTGCTGTCTTTGCATTCCTGTTTTGAGTTGTGCTGTGGTCACAATAACGAGGATCACAGCGTAGAACCCTTCATAGGCCCCATGAGCCTGTGGTTCAAGCTGGCCTCACAGACCATGGGTTTGGAGTTCTCACAGACTGGAGTCCTCTTGGACAAACTTTTGCTGTGGGTCACCAATGAAACCAGGTGAGGTTGTCCTTCTGTCTACGTTTTGTGACCTGAGAGCCTGGCTTTGATCCAGACAGAGTGGTCTGTCTGGTTTTGCACCTGCTGTGGCCACCTGTCAGGTGGGAGCCCAGGACTGAGGTGTGTGAACATCACATTCCCACCAGCTGTCGCCAGCTCTCATGGGTCATCTGACTCGAAATCCTCTCCTCCCGGGAAAACTGCTTCTGACATGGGCTCCCATCATAGCCATAATTCTCGTGCCTGTGTTTCTCAAGGGCATAGCTTCACCACGGATGATTTGGGCCTTTGGTGGCCACTCAGGGGAACATCTGGCTTGAAAAACTGTTCATTTGAGAACTATTTAGAAGAGAAAGGGAATAACCTTTCTCAGGCCCAAACAGGCAGCATTGTCTGATTAATATGCAGAGCCCTCCAAATTAAATTCTGAATAAAAAGTTATTTCACTAAAAGATTATTTGGCCAAAGCTAAAGAACAACTTGACAGACTTCAGCCACAGCCAACTAGACCCCTTTCCCAGGGACCCCCTGCGGCGCCTTGTGCCCCAGGTCTCGTCTTCCCCTCCCCCCCACGTCTTCTGCACCTCCACCGACTCCTCCCTCCTATTCCCTGTGCACACCCCTCTCCTTCCCCAGCAATGCTCCTAAAAACCAAAATTGCCAGTTGCCTCTCTTGAGGCAAATAATAAATAATCGATCTATAAATCAAAATTGGGGTGAGTTTATTATGAGCCAGGTCTGAGGACTATAGTCTAGGGCCTTCCTTCCCCAAGCAAGGAAGGCCACCAAAGAAGTGGGGTGTACAGAGGGGTCATATACTGTCTTGGAACAAAGAGCATACATCACATATGACAGGCATGTCACTTTTACTACTGTCATGAGATGCTTAGCTGGCACAGCAGGTTGCTGGTCAGCAGGTCAATGGTCACGGGGTGAGCGCAGCAGGTCGGTAATTAATCCTCAGTTTCCAGGAAGAGATGCTTATCCTTAAAGATGTGCCAATATGGGGGGAAGGTACATCCCTATCTTTAAGGGCATCATTCTTGTCTTTGAGACACGTAAATGTTTAAAGCAGATGTACAATGCATGCTCAACAGGCCACGTCAGGCCCTTTTGGAAAAACAAGGTCAGGCCAAATTAGTTTTACAGCAAATGGCTTCCTTATATACTCCAACATATCCCATTGCTTCTCTTTTATGTATCACCTCTGAAGATTTTTTCTTTCCATAAGCCAGATATCCAGGCAACTGTATAATTTAAACCTTGTATCAAAGCCAAATTAAGAAGTATAATTAAGGATTTCCTTAAACCCAGATAAGACCAGCAACTATTATAGGATTTAGAATTCTTCTGGATCCATACGACCCAGAGTTACCTGGTCAGCAGAACCTTAGACTCCAAACCCTGGGTGGCAGGAGCTGACAGGACTGACCTGGAAAGGGACGTAGAAAATCCCTCTTTCTGCAATAAACCTGAGGTCCAAAAGGCCAGAAAAGTAGGTCGCAGTCTACTAAAAGCCATACCTGAAACGTTACCTGTAAAAATTGATTGGACCGTAATTCATCATTCAAACAAACGAAGAAAAATGAAGCTCTAGGAGATTTCAAGGACGTTTGGGACTTAAAGAAGATGCTGATGTAACAGCAGAACCTTTCATATCATCCTGTCCGTGGAGTTAAATTGAAACTGGAAGCCTAGTTCAAAAACAGAAATTAAAACGGGAAATAGCCCTTTACCTGAACTACAATACCTGGCAAACATTTTGAAAGGGCTTTAGAACAAAAATGAGACAGGACCCGAGATAAACTTGTGGCCCTGCAGTCACACAGCCGAGCTGCCCACTCCCCACCAACCACCTACTGACGAGGAACTTGCAGATACTGTACACAGCAGGGGCCCTGGAAAAAAGATGTCCCGTCTGACAAAGGAAAAACCAAGACAAAGAAAAATCTCTCTATTCAAATGGATGAAGACGGTCCAAGGAAGAAAAAGGGCTTGATATCCCGCCACGCCCTTAGACACTCCAGGTGAATTAACTCAACCGACATGACTCAGGGTGATGGTCAACTCCTCAATTCCTAGTCCATACCGGTGCTACTCTTCCTACACTAAATCCTGCCACCTTGGAGTAAACACACCACACAAGTGGGAGGCATTTCAAACAACCCCTAGATCTTCCTGATCTCTCAGCCCTTGATTGTAACGTTTGAGGCCTTGACTGAATGACGTCCCATCCTGCTCTGCGATAGCTTCAGCAAATGCAGCAGGGAGAGACTCCCTCTGCTAAGGGAACTGTAACATGAAATGCACACCACAGGGACTATTTCTTGATACCCAGAAGATTCCTCTGTCCATAATCAAGTTGTGTCCACTCTGGATATACCCGTGCCTCCTCCATGATATTTGATGCAGGCCCCAGATACAAATCTTGACACTGTACCTGACGAGGGTAAAAATTCCACTGACACAGGAAAAATAACTGGATCAGAATCTAAAAAAGTTCAACTACATTCTATCAAACCATTACCTAAACTTCCCCCATATTCCTTGAAGCCAGAAGCAAAGGAAGAGATCAAATGTCTAGTCAAAGGCCTTACATCCACAGGCTTCTCATGCCCTACACTAGCCTTGTTACATCCTGTCCCTCTGGTAAAGGAACCAAATGGGTGAGGGTATCAATTGTTCAAGGCCTCAGGGCCATCAACAAAATTGTTCTTTCTTGATTCCCAGTGGTACTTAACCCAAACGCCATCCTGCCATCAGTTCCTCCTGATGCCCTTGCCTCACTGTGTGAGTCTTTGCCCCTTTCAGATGCCCCGGGGATGACACTCAGCCTTTCACATTTACCCAGGGAGCACGCAGTCATGTCCCAGGGCTCACTGAAGCTTCCTCCTACCTTTCCCAGGTCTTCAATCAAGACTTAAAGGATCTTGGGGCCAGCCCGGTGGCGCGGCAGTTAAGTTTGCACATCCCAGTTCGGTGGCCTGGAATTTGCCGGTTTGGGTCCCAGGTGTGGACATGGCACCACTTGGCAAGCCATGCTGTGGTAGGCGTCCCACATATGAAGTAGAGGAAGATGGGCACGGATATTCGCTCAGGGCCAGTCTTCCTCAGCAAAAAGAGGAGGAATGGCAGCAGATGTTAGCTCAGGACTAATCTTCCAAAACAAACAAAAAAAAGACTTAAAGGATCTAAATTTCTCTCATGATTCAGTTCTGACACAATATGTAGATGATCTCCTACTTGGCTCAGAGAACTAAACCTTTGAAAAGGACTCCATTTACTTTCTCTCAGCCTTGGCAGAAAAGGGACAAAGTTTCAACAGATAAATTACAATTTTGCCAAAACAGAGTCCATTTTTAAGGGCATGATCTATCTAAGGAGTAAAAAACACTCTCTCCTGGTAGACTAAGAACTAGCTAAACTTATCTCGGACCCCACACGAAATGACGTTTGGGGTGATTTCTAGGTTTAACTAAATGTTGCGAGCAATAGGGGCCAATTTTTTCTGATATTGCAGCACATCTTTACAAAATGACTACGTCCTCAGTAGGGGACCCTTTCTTCCTGGAGTCTAAACATGACCAGGCGTCTAGAACCTGAAGAAGGCTCTCCACCGGCCTCCTTCCCTGGGTGTCCTAACTACAAAACCCCTATTGTCTATCTGTGGAGGTGCAATCTGGACAGCCCTTGGAGTTTTCACTCAACTTCCTTGGAACCAGCCAAAAGCATTACCTACTATGGTCCTGAGCGGAAGCACTCCACATATGAGGTCACCCGTTGCTCTGAAGGTCTCCTGTTGGCTGCCTGCTTCTGAAGATGGGCTGCTTCTCGGAAATCCCTGAAATTTGAGGTCCTTTATCGAAATAGTCCTCCAACTGTATGAATTCTGGATTGCTGCTTTAGTTGTGAATTATGAACCTAGTTGTGAAATGTGGCTTTCTGGAGTTTTACTGCTGTATTTGTGGTGAACAGTACACGGTACGGCACGTTCCGGTGAAGTTTAAGAGCAGTTTTCTCAGACGTCTCCTACGACAGACAAAGTCTCCGGGTTGAAGATTGTGAAGAGGCTGTTTAGGATGACGTTGTGGGAAGGCAGCCTTCACCTGCTGGTGAGAGGACTGGGGATGGTCCATGAGTCCCTTGCAGTATTTTGCCATGGCTGAGTGGAGCAGGGCAGAGGCTAGCATCAGAGGGGAAATCCCTAAACCCATCTGCCTTCCCCATTACCAGATCAAAGGAAACTGATATGTCCCGGAGGGAGTAAACCAGATGGCCGTAAGGCCAGTGGGGTACTTTTGGTCAAAGGAGCTCAACGGCTTCTGAAAATTTTGCTAATTTTGATTTAAGGATATTGTTGATTCTTTCAACCTTCCCAGAATATTGTGGGTGGCAAAGGCAGTGTAATTTTTAGGAATGAGTAACACCTTAGAGAATTCTTTCATAACAGTTCCTATAAAGTGTGTGCCTTGGTCACCTGAGGTAAAGGTTGAGATGCCTCCCCGCTCCCCCCGCCCCCGCCCCCACCGTTGGAAGCAGAGAATCAAACAGCTTTTTAGCAACTGTAAGGGCTACAGCTTTTTGGCAAGGAAACACTTCAATACATCCTGAAAACATGCACACAATAACTAAAGCATGCAAATCCCCATGGACAGTGGAAGCCTGGTAAAATCCACGTGCAGGTTTCAAGGGGCCCTGGAGGCTTCGATTCCTGGCCGTGTCCATTGTGAGGGTTAATTTTATGTGTGAACCTGACTGGCCACAGGGTACCCAGATTAAACATTATTTCTGGGTGTGTATTTTGTGAGTGTATTTCCAGATGAGATTAGGCTTTGAATTGGTGGACTCAGTAAAACAGATTGCCCTCCCCAGTGTGAGTGGGCATCATGCAATCTGTTGAGGGCCTGAATAGAGGAAAAGAAGAAGGAAAAAGGAATTAGCCCCTTTTTCTTCCTGCCTGCCTGCTTGAGTTGGGACGCTGGTCTTCTTCTGCTCTTGGACTGGGGTCTTCACCAGCAGGACTCAGACTGGATCTATATCACTGGCTCTCCTGGTCTCCAGCTTGCAGACAGCAGACTGTGGGACTTCACCGTCTCCGTAATTTTGTGAGCAAATTCCTCATAATAAGTCTTCCTCACCTGAGACTTTGCTTGTGTCCCTGTCTCCCAGATAAAGAACTAATTATTCCAATCTATTGCTCAGGGTCTAGGTAATTTTAAATTTGAGTTCAATCTTCATAGAACAATGGGCCAAATACTTGCCAGCTGAAAGAGACGGAGATCCAAGTGTGTGACCAGATAAGCTGAGGCCTTAGTCCTACCTTAGGTCACAGGCAGACCCTTTTTTCCTGGGTCTCTGTGTGCCCCTACTAGACACTACTTTCTTTGGGTTCAGGACATTTGGTGCTGCTTGCCTCAGACCAACACCTCAGGCACTTTAGGAAGAGTATTCTAAGACTTGTCTATACACTGAGACCCTAATTCTAGAAATCACCAAACCTGGAAATTCCAACTCACACATGAGCTCTAAAATGAAGCCACCTTGATTATTCAGGCACTTTTCCTGGAGGAAGCACTGACTCACTGGGACGCCAACAACTGGAGCAGTGTTTCAAAGGTGGGAGCCACACAAAGAGGAAGGCTTTACCAGAGTTATGATGAACTCTGGCAGAAGTTGCGAGCACCACTGCCCTGGTGGACAACAAATTGGCATGAGCAGTGGCAGATGGGCGCATTGCCCTAGATTTCTCCTCGGCTAGTCTGGCAGCATCTGTGCCATTGCTAGTACTTCTTGGACCAACGAAACAGGCAGAGCAGAACAGACTAGACACTGCCTTAAGGAAAAAGCTACTTGTCTCTTTAAGTTTAATCCTCACAGCCTATGGGACTTTTTTCTCTTGGCCTGGGTTGGGCAAATGGGGTTCCTGGTCCCAAAGCACCCTGCAGGGACTATTAATTGTTCTCATCTCTGTCAAGTGGTCATGATGCTGGTCTGTTGCATTCTATCCAGTCTTAATGCTCCTGTGCAGCTGCTCTCTCATCAGATCAGATGATTGCCATGATGATACAACAAAAAGATAAAATAAATCTTATGATATGATTGACTATGGAGACAAGTGACTATTATCCCCAAGCTGTGGAGATCTGGAGCGCTAGGCTTCCCTGCATTGGTCAACCTCCTGCAAGTGAGAGAATGACCTAAAGGGGAGGGTGAACCGAAAGACTAAATCCACTTCCTATCGTCTGACTCACAATCTCTGCAGCAATCAGCCAGAATGATCAGGACTTGGTCAATGACTGCCAGCTTCTCTGGGGTTTTTTGTTCCCACTTCTAACTCAGGAGCAGCCAGAGAAAGCCAAATCTGCACCCTAAACCAGTACGCTCCCCAAACAGAAGCTGTCCCGACTAGTTAGATGCCTCTCGCTTCCCTGTGCCAACAACCTCCAATCAGAGCACACCTGAAATCTCTCCTCTTTCACTCTAAAGGTTTCTTGCTCTTCTGCCCACCTCTGAGGCTCCACCAGACCCAAGTGGTGGTGGCCGACTCGCTTGCTACAGCAAGACCTGAGTAATAGCCTCTGTGTGTTGTCATGAGCATGCTTTTCAGTTATTTCCATGGACTGATTTATGTAGATTGTGAAACTGTCTGACAAAAACAGGTGCTAAACACTGGAACTGGAGCGGCCTTTCCAAACCGTATACTTATTAGATCACCCCCTTGCTTTAAGTCCTCCAGCGGCTCCCCAGTGCCTTGGAGTAACTTCACCCTCTGTAACTGGGCATAATCTGCCCCTGATTGGTTTTCCAGCCCTCTCTCCCTTGCACTGGTAACCAGAATGGCCTTCTTGTATGTTGTGCAATGTGTCTACTCTCTTTTCCTTTCTGGCTTCGGGACAGGCCATTTCTTCTGCCTGGAATATTCTATTTCTCTCCTCACCTGGCTACAGCCTCGCCATCCCTCAGGTCTCAGCTCAGACATCACTTCCCCTGGCCAGCTTTTCTCCAATGCTTGCCAGGATAATTGCTCCTCCTGTTGTTATCATAATACACCATTATTCCACTGATTATTGCCCCACTGATTATTAGCTTGTGTTCACCATTAAACTGTGAGCTAAATTATACTTGTCGTATACCACAATAAGCCTAACCCTGTCAACCCTCCCAGTAGTTTTGCAATACTTAATCTAGGTAATCTGAATAACATATCTGAAAATTTTCTTCTGAAGAAATTATTTCTAGTATTATTTTCTTTTTTTTTAAAGATTTTTAAATTTTTTTTCCTTTTTCTCCCCAAAGCCCCCCAGTACATAGTTGTATATTCTTCGTTGTGGGTCTTTCTAGTTGTGGCATGTGGGACGCTGCCTCAGCGTGGTTTGATGAGCAGTGCCATGTCCGTGCTCAGGATTCGAACCAACGAAACACTGGGCCGCCTGCAGCAGAGCGTGCGAACTTAACCACTCGGCCACAGGGCCAGCCCCTCTAATATTATTTTCTATCAGTATGGGATCTAATGCTTTGCCAGTTACATAATAACACCAACTGACTGCACAATATCTAAGTTTCCATTGTCTTATTTGTCATAATAAACCTACCAATGCTGTTGTCCACAAAGTGATTTGTATTTTAACTTTATTACTGTATTATAATCATAGAATCACAGGGTAGAAGTGACTTCAAGAAGCAATCTCCATCTAGTCTATTCCTTGGGGGTGGGTTCACGCTCTGCTCTGCCTCGTGTGTGTTCCTGGCTTCAAGTATCATCCGTATTGTGGTGACTTTGCATTTCTACTTCTACCCCAGGCTCTCTGCTTCAACGCAGACCTGTATGTCCAACCATCTATATGACCTCAGCACCTAGAGGTCTCAGCAGCATGTGACCCCTCACCTCTTTCCAGTGTCTCCAGTACCCCTCCTCAAGGCCAACATTCTCAACACATCTCTCGCAGCCATGTCCAAACTGTCAGCAAGTCCTGTTCATTTCATCTCCTAAATGTCTCTCAAAGCTGTCTGTGTCTCTTCGTCTTCATGGCTACTACCCTAATCTCAGTTCCAGATTACTATCCTCTTCTTCCACGTGGACCTCCCCAAAAATTTCCTAACTCTTATTCCTCCATCTGCCCTTCCTCCATCACCGGTCCTTCCTCCACACTAGAGCCAGCTGTACTTTTCAAATGCAAATCTGATTCTACCAACCTGCCCACTGCCATGGCTTCTCATTGGTCTTAAAAAAACCAAAATAGCTTCATGATCTGGTCCCTTGCCTCCCCCTGTAATATTATTCTTCCTGTGATTTGCACTTCAGTCATTCTGGTTTCTTTGGTTAGTCTGACTCTGCTGTGCTCCCTCCAGGCAGGGCCTTTGTAGGGGCTCTTCCTGCAGCCTGGAGTCACCTCCACTTACCACCTCTCACTGTTTGATCTGCTAGTGTCCACTCGTCTTTCTGACCTCAGGTTGTCACTTCTTCAAGACTGCTAGCATAGACCAGGTTCCTGGGTCATGGACACCTGGAGAGCCTACCTTCTTCGAGAGTGTTTGCCTTGGTTTATAATTACACTCTCGTGGTGCAGTTATTTTACTGACGACGTCTCCCCACTGCACTCTAGGCTCTGTGAGAGCAGGACTAAGTGTGCTTTTGTGTTCTGCTCGTCGCTGTCTCCTCGGCGCCCGGAGGACACATGTGGAGTATGCGTAGAGCAAAGGCGAGAAGAGCAAGAGTGCACGGAAGTTGTTCACAAAGATACCTGTCTCCCCTCTCTATAGAAATTTCAGTGGTTTCCAGTTAACCTAGGCAATTTATTTTACTGTAGATAAGCATGTGTACAGTTGTCTCTGTGCACAAACCAATCAGGGCTGCCGAATACAGTTGTATAGCGTGCACACTCCTCGCGGAGATGAACCAGGGTGGGAAACTGGGAGCTGAAATCCAGCCCGCTCTCCTTGCCCAGGTCTGCTCCCTGATGCAGGGGGCTCAGGGGAAGGGACACTTTTTCTTTTTTTTTTTACATATAAAGGCACTTTTATCTCGAGGTTCAGGCCCTCAGGACAGCACACCCCTAAAGGACTTCTCCATTATCTAATTTGCACAAAGGTGCCTCTGGGCTGACATGTCAGGCTCTGGGGCCAGTTTAAGATTTTTCTGTTCTGTGGTCACCCAGATTGCTCTCTTTATGCTGGACAACTATCTTCCAAACACTGGTGCTGATTATAGGGGAAACCAGATGAGAGACTAGGAAAGGGTCAGCATAGCATCTTCACTTTTATATCCAACTGAACAAAAATCAAATCATCTGTACTCAAACTGACACCAAGTATGTTGAGAAGAAGCAGAACAAATTTGTGTGTTCTGTGACATGCCCAGCAGATAAGTCCTCAGGTCTAACTTCTGATTTTGAATGATTTGATGACATCTCTGTCATGCACTTTCCTGAGTCTTTGAAAATAATGTTGATGAGTCCCTCTGGGTCATATTGCTCATTCCTTCAGTAGCAGGGAGGGACAGTTCTTTCAACATCAAAGCTGTTGATTGTAGTTTTAAACAATATTCATTATATATTGAGGCTGAAGTGTTTAGGGATGTAGCAGACTGGTGTTGTTACCAAACCAAGTGGGTTTGCCTTCTGGCAGAATTAAGAATCAGTCTCTTGACCAGGAGTAGTTGTCACACAAAGTAGAATTTATTTGCAGCAAATAGGAGGCCACACGAAATCATTTCCAAAGTCGTGGTGTCCACGAACAAAGGGAAGCAGGGGCTTTTTATTTCAGATGGGGAATGCATATCCAAAAGGGAGGGATGGGCGTTCTCTTGCGCAGGCTCAGTTAGAAAACATGGTTCCACGTACTCTGCAGGTTATGGTAATAAGGCCTAAGCTCCTCACAGAGAGGAGATCTTAGCATTAAAAATGAGGCAAAGGTCATAGGTGTCATTCTTGTGGTGGGGCTTGTTCTGGGTCAGGGTGGTTGGTGATTGCATCTCTTAAACAGTTAAATGCTTCTGAACCCATCCTTGAGTTCCTCAGAGGATTTAGTCAGCAAAAGTGTCTGCAGTTTTCTTTGAAGGCATCCAAAAAAAAGGGTGGATCAAGAGACGAATAGTTGGATACCTGGGTGATAAAGCAAATAGAGAAAGGGTAATTGTAAGATCAGGTGACAGTGTGCACTGTACAATTATTTCAACTTTTCAGTATGTTCAAAATTTTTCATAGAAGATGTTGGGGGAAACAATTAATTTAGTTTTATATAATAAAATGTAAAATTTTTTAGGTATCAGGGAATACAACAATGAATAACAAGACATGGTTCCTGTCGGTACAGCACCGCCTGAGAGACAAGCATGATAGCAGACAATGAGAAAACAGTACAGTGAGTGTCCTAATAACATACACAGAATGTTCTGGGAACATCAAGGAGAAGTACCTACCACATTTTGCCATGTTTATGTGTGTGGTGGTGGCGTCAGGGAGATCTTCCTGGAAGAGAGGCCAGCAGAACTCAGCCTTGAATGGCAATGGGCTAGAAACTAGTTTAGGTAGTAGGGAGGGAAGGAATTCTATGAACAAACACTGTGTGGTGTTTGCAGCCGCAGGAGATGGGCTGAGACTGGTCAACCTTGGAGGGCTTGTGTGCCATACCGACCAACTGGGCTTCATCTTGTGGGGCATTTGGAATGGCTGGAGGTAAGATGGGGATGACCAGGTCAGAGTTGCTTTTAGCTGGATCACTAAGATGGCCGACTGGAGAACATACCTGAGGGGCCAAAGCTGGAGGTAAAGTAAGCACCTGTGTTGGTGTTCCGGTCAGGAGATGACCTGAATGCAGAGGTGATAGTTGGGATGCAGGGGAGGGAACAGAGTTGAGGAATATTTAGGATGTAAAATTGGAGAACTGGAGATGGGAAAAATAAAGGACAGGTAAGCACACTGCTTTCTGTAAGAGAGGCTGTTGAGGAGGGGATGATGGGCTCAGTTTAGAACATTTTGAATCTGAGGTGCCTGTGGGACACCCAAGCGGAGCTGACCAGTTGGCAGCCAGAAAAATAAAACATAAACTTAGGAAAGAAGTGAATCTATTGATTTGGAATTGAAATAATGAAGTTTGAATCTGTGGTTGAGATTAACAGGGGAGAATATGCAGAGTAATAAAATGAAAGGTATGGATTTCCAATACCTGGCACACAGGACATGGGTAATGAATATGTGTTGAAGATGAAGGAAAGTAAGCAGAATCCTGGAGACCAGCATTCAAGGATGGGTTGAGAAAGGGAAGCTGACGAAGATGTCAGGAACAATCAGAGAGGTTGGAGAAGATTAAGAGTGTGTTTGAGAGCTGTCAGGGAGGGAAGGGCTTCAGGAAAGGGAGAGAGATTACAAATGAAAGATGAGAACTACACTCCATTCTTGGGCTCAACAATTAGCAGGTCACTGGTGACCAAGGTGCTTCTGCAGAATGGTGAGGGTGGGGGCAAGAGAGCACGAAGATAAGGAGTGAAGGGCACTGAAGTCATCTTGTCTGGAGACGTGTCATAGAAGCTGTCACTGGAGAGCCTCGGTCTGCATTAAGGGGGACTGGAAGGCTTTAATTTACTTTTCATGGCACCCATAATTTCTCAAAGGAAGCTATATAGAGGTATCGTACTCATTTACTGCTGCAATTCATTATAAAATTAAATCATAATTCACAAATAAATATAAAGAGCAAACTCTCCTTCAATTATGACTTGTGTTCCTGTAGGGAAAAAAAAGCAAGCTGTGGTCAAGTAACATAAGTCCAGCATTTAACACAATTTTTAAATTAATTCAGACATTTATTTAGTGCCTGTTATGTTTTTAGCCGCTGGGCTAAATGGAGCGAAGGTACCAGGAGAGAGGGAGAAGCCAAAATTATGGGAGAGGGGAGATGACTGGATATTGGGGTGCCAGGCAGGACATGGCAGGGCAAACAAGGTACAAAGATGGACAGACTGGCTGTGAACATGGGCAGACACATCCTCTGCAACTAGCTCTAGGGTCAGGATGGTTGTTGAGGAAACAGGTGTGATTGTAGAGGCTGGGAGGTGGACGGAGACCAAGTCTGATGGTCTTGGTATTCCGGAAGAGGGAGAAGACATGGTCTTTGGCTGAAAAGGAAGTTGAGGAGGGGCAGGTGTTGCACAAAGAGCTTTGGTGAAGTGGGAAAGGTCTGGAATAGTCCTGAAGGAACCAGCATAGGACAGGGACCCCATCCATAAAAGTAGGTGTTTGCATACACACCTGGCCTCTCATTAAACTATAAGCTCTCTGCAGGTGGTGTGGCCCTTCTCTTCCCCTGGGGCTTGACTCAATGGATGAAGACCCAAAGCCATTTTGAAAGCTCCTCTCCATGTTTTCACTCATTTTGAGAAATATAATATTATTGCTTCACGATCTTTGAAAAATCTGGGCAAAGGTGAACTTTTAGGCCATGTAAGAGTTTTTACAAACGTATGCAATTAACCTTTTCCCTACACAACATATAGAAAGTCTAACTTAAAAATCAGAATTGTCAAAAAAAGGTGTGACTTTCTTACACAAGAATTATGAAGTCAAGAGACCCTATCCAATCACTTCACCAAGATGTCTCAATCAAGGGTACACTTCTCAAAGTTTTGATAGTCCCAGTTCTATTCTCCAATGGCAGGGCAGGATTCTCCTCACTGCTGGTTTCCTATTGGCTTGGAGATGTGGGCGGGGCCACCCATTCCTGGGGTGGCTACTAGCTCCACCCCATTCTATGCAAATAAAGTCAAAGCTCTGGTGAGCCCACGTGATTGGTCACGTGGCTGATGACTCCTCGCCCCACCCTCTTTAATGACATCACCACCCACTCAAACTCTCGCGAGAGTTTGCATAGATGCTGGAGAGTGGCTGGCAGGCCTGTCCACTGTGGCAAGAGAGGAGTCAGGGGAAGGGGTTCCAACAGAGGACCCCCCACTCCCATCCAGAGCCTCCAGGCCAGCTTTAGGCAGGGGCCCCAAGGGGTCTGTGGGCAGGGCCCAGGGGGTCCCATGCACACTCTCCCCCCATTGGCTGGCTGCACCGGCATGCAAATGAGGGCGCGCGTCACTTCCGGAGGCCCATCGAGCGCCATTTTCTCTTTCTGGCGGTGCCGGGAGGAGGGGACGGGGTCGCGCGGGGCGGGCTCGCCG
>NC_060275.1:85484-163012 GCF_021613505.1 Equus quagga | reverse complement strand
ACTTATTTCACTTAGCATAATGCCCTCAAGGTCCATCCATGTTGTCACAAATGGCCGAATTTCATCGTTTCTTATGGCTGAATAGTATTCCATTGTGTATATATACCACATCTTCTTTATCCATTCATCCCTTGATGGGCACCTAGGTTGCTTCCAAGTCTTGGCTGTTGTGACTAATGCTGTGATGAACATGGGGCTGTGTATATCTTTATGCGTTTGTGTTTTCGTGTTCTTTGGATAAATGCTCAGCAGTGGAATAGCTGGTCTACTTTCCGTCTCTTTAGATTTGTCTGTTCTGGACACTTCATATAAATGGAATCAGGCAACATGTGGTCCTTTGCCTCTGGCTTCCTTCACATAGCATAATGTTCCCCAAGGGTCATCTACATTGTAGCATGCGTCAGTACTTCATTTCTTTTTATGGCTAAATAATATTGTATTGTATGGATATACCACATTTTATTTATCCATTTGTCAGTTGATGGACATTTGGCCTCTTTCCACTTTTGGCTGTTAAGAATAATGCTGCTGTGAACATTATTGTATGAGTTTTTGTTTGGATGCGTGTTTTTAATTTTTCTTGGGTGGAATTCCTGGTTCATATGTGCCTATATATTTAATCTTTTGAGGAACTGCCAGACTGTTTTCCAAACTGGCTGCACCATTTTACATTACTCCCAGCAATGTGGGAGAGATCTAGTTTCTCCACATCCTTGCTAACACTTGGTGGTTTCTTTTTTGAAGATTATAGCCTTCCTAGTAGATGTAAAGTAGCATTTCATTGTGGTTTTGATTTGCATTACCCCATGGCTAATATTTAGCATCTTTTCATGTGCTTAATGGCCATTTGTATATTGTCTTTGGAGGAGTATCTGTTCAGATCCTTTGCCCATTTTTAAGTTGAATTGCTTTTTCATTGTTGAGTTATAAGAGTTTTTTTTTATGTTCCTTATCAGAAATGTGATTTGCAAATCTTTTCTCCCATTTTGTGGATTCTCTTTTTGTTTTTTTGATGGTTTCTTTTGAAGCATAAAAGTTTTTAATTTTGGTGCAGTCCAGCTTATCTTTTTCTTTTGCTGCTGGTGCTTTCTGGTGTCATATCTAAGCATCTGCTGCCAAATCCAAGGTCATGAAGATTTCTGCCTATGTTTTCTTCTAAGAGTTTTAAAGTTTTAGTTCTTATGGAGATGTATGATCCATTTTGAGTTAATTTTTGTATATGGTGTAAGGAGAATCCAAGTTTGTTCTTTTGCATATGGATATTTAGTTGTCACAGCATAATTTGTTGAGTTACTCTAGTCTTAGTGTTTTACCAACCCTGTTAAAAGCAAAAATATATATGTGTGTATGTATCTATCTAATTACAGTTTTGTTTTCTTCCTTTTTAAGGAAAATTTCAAAAATGTTTCAAATTCCTGTGGAAAATCTTGACAACATCAGGAAGGTACGGAAAAAGGTGAAAGGCATTCTTGTGGATATTGGGCTTGACAGCTGCAAGGAGTTGCTGAAGGTAAGAGGACCTGAGTAAGCTTTCAGGAGCAGCAGTAATACTGGAGATGCGAGGTTAGCTTTATGGAGGTGAGGTCTGAACTGGGAGTTTTTGAAGAATGGGTAAGATTCTTCAAAAGGAATTTGCTAATACTTTCAGTGACTGCCTGAGAGCACCATTAGTTCTTATTTATGTCTTTCTGACTTAGAGTGAGCTACTTAAAGCTGTTCAAGTTTTTAAAGTTACTTTTAGAAGGGGCTTTTTATATTCTTTAGTTACAAAATATATTTGTTTTTGATCTTTGAAGGGAATGTGTTGAATTATTTATTATTGTAGCAAAAGAAGACCCTAACTTAATTTCCCAGTATTGTTGGAGTAATCAGTAAATGGGGATACATACATGATATGATAGGGTTTTATTTTTTTTCTCTGATTTGTGAATTTAATACCTACAGTCTTCTAAAAGTTTAAAAATTAAGGTCACAGTCATGCACTGTATTGATTAGTCATGTTCTCATATAATTTTATACTTATAACTTGAGAATATATGGCTGGCAGATATAGTAAAGTAGTAAAAATTGTTAAATAAGGCTTGCTGTGTATCCTTATAGCTGTTGATAATTCTATGCATGTTTCATTCATATCTGTTGAAATAGCAACTGTATCTGCTTTGAAATTTTTAAACTTGTGAAGAATTTGAGTCAAACTACTATTGGCTTGGGAAGAGTTCAGTTTCTTTATTTTCAAATCTCAGACTTTTTTTTTTTTTTTTTTTTTCCTTTTTCTCCCCAAAGCCCCCCGGTACATAGTTGTGTATTCTTTGTTGTGGGTTCTTCTAGTTGTGGCATGTGGGACGCTGCCTCAGTGTGGTCTGATGAGCAGTGCCATGTCCGCGCCCAGGATTCGAACCAACGAAACACTGGGCCGCCTGCAGTGGAGCGCGCGAACTTAACCACTCGGCCACGGGGCCAGCCCCGTCAAATCTCAGACTTTTAATCAGTGATTTTATTTATAAAAAGGCAGTCTGATACTGAAAGATTTAATAGTTACCAGGATTCTCATTAATAGTCAAGTGATTTTTGCTCTCAAGTAGATAACTATTGATTTGTGAAGGGCCTCAGATAGTTCTCTGCTCAAAATTGCCACCCCAGAGAGATGTTCCCTCTAAAATGTGGCCCTCTCCTGCTATGGTCTGCTCTCTGACCTTCTAGTGCCTGATGTTGTTGTCTTAGACTCTGTCTCCCCAATGTGAATGTAGAAGGCAAGGATCTCATAGATTTGTTATCCACTCTACTACCTGCAATCAGAATTGTGTCTGCAGATAGGTGCTTAACAACTCTATATTTATATTTTTCACAAATATTTTTTTAAATGAATGAATGAAAGCAAATCCCAAGTGAGAAATACTTTTAATAACAGACTGTGACTGAAAGTGCATTCAGAAATGAAAGGGCAGGGTGAGACTGAAGTGGGAGCTCTTAGGTAGATGTTCTTGCTCAGGAACAGTCTTCACATAAGAGAACTCTCAGTTCTTTGCAGCTCTGTCTATAAGTCATATCTTGTGCGTGAGGAGGAAAACAGGGTCATTATTTGGAGACAAGATTGAGAAGTTAGATAGTAGGCACATACTCCATTAATGTAGATGAGTATGTGTATATAAGTAATATTTACTGAGAATGTAAAAATAACAAGCTAAGAATACAAGTGTATGTGTATAGACTGAGAAAATTTCAAATAATATATGAGAAGCTCCTAAAATGATGCCTAGCATGTGGTAGATGCTCAAAAGATGAACCCTAAAGTTATAGTGGTATCCTTCAGTAAGCAGACTAGAATATTCTTGGATCGTCCTTTTGTTTGTTTATTTTTTTTTTCAGATTTTATTTTTCCTTTTTCTCGCAAAGCCCCCCAGTACATAGTTGTATATTTTTAGTTATGAATCCTTCTAGTTGTGGCATGTGGGACGCCGCCTCAGTGTGGCTTAATGTGCAGTGCCATGTCCGCACCCAGGATTCGAAGTGGTGAAACCCTGGGCTGCTGAAGCAGAGCATGCGAACTTAACCACTTGGCCACGGGGCTGGCCCCCGTCCTTTTGTTTTAATCCTGGCTATTAGCTAATGGTGTGACTTTGGGCAGATCAGTTTATCTTTGGGTCTCAGTGTCCTTATCATTATAGTGAAGAACTACAGAGTTAGTCAGGAGACTAGCTTACTATTTGGGAGACAATAATCTAGCAGGAACTGAGAGATGAATTCAAAACAATGATAGTAAGAGACAGGCAGGAAAATCTCTTCCAGCTGGAAGCTACTGTAGCCTTTATAGAGGAGATGAGATTGGAATGTTGTTTGTAAAGAGTGAGTAGGATTCTCCAGTGGAAGGAATTAGAAAGGGTATTCCAGGAACGTGGAATTTAGAACCACAACCCACTTGATAACCCTCATCAAACCAGACTGAGTGAATTAAGTTATTTTAAAGAAAATCGTTCTATTTGGAAATAATTCAAACTTACAGAAAAGTTACAAGAATAAAAATAGTACAAGGAACATTCATTACTCTTCACCCAGATTTCACTTATCAACATTTTATCCCCTTTGCTTTGACATTTGCACACTATTGCCTGTGCTGTGTAAGTAGTGTTTTTCCCTGAGCCCTTGAGAGTACCTTGCATATATCATGACCTGTCTTTAGTACCTAAATACATCAAGTGTGTGCTTCCTAAGAATAAGGATAGTTTCTTATATTGCCACAGGATGGTTATCAATTCATACATTTAACGTTGATAGG
Organism: Equus quagga; assembly: GCF_021613505.1. NCBI lineage: Eukaryota > Metazoa > Chordata > Mammalia > Perissodactyla > Equidae > Equus > Equus quagga. The sequence continues at coordinate 158,739 of NC_060275.1, read as the reverse complement.
ATATTTTTGTCTAATCATTTATGGCATTTTTCCTGGTCAGTGATGGACCCAGTCTAGGGTCAGATATTGCCTTTGGTTGTCATGTCTCTTTAGTCTCCTTTAATGTGGATTCCATTTTTAAACGGAATTCTGTTAGAAAATTGGCTTTGTTTTAACAAAGGCAATAAAACGTAATAAATGTCAGTAACAACTAAAAATTTTCATCCTGGAGTCCTTTGTTTTTGGCATTGTGTAAAACTGAACATTCCTCACTAACTTTTACTTCCTTAGTCAGCCTAAGAATGTGTTTGCTCATCTGAATTTGTTCAAGACTGTTTACTTTGTCTAAGACTGTACTGACACAGATATGTGCATACTGCACAAGGGAACATGAAGAGAGTTGAATGGCTTACAGCTATTAAGTTAGTTAGATTAACTGTTGGGTTAAATATAACTAATTCTTTTGGGGAAAATTTTTGTTTTTATTAATTTGTAGTTGGTCCTATATTTTATGAAATTTAAAAAATTCTAACAGTATAAAAACTTCATTGTTGAAAAATTAGAAAGTATACACAGAAATATAGAGAAGAAAATAAGACTCATTTGTAAACCATTACCCCAAAATATCCATTGTTAACATTGTTTTATATCTTTCTAGAGTTTTTTAAATGGGACATAACCAAATATATAAGATACTGTACTAGCTTTGTTTTGTGTTTTTGCTGAATCGCATATTAAGAACTTTTTTCCATGTCAAATGCATTTATTCGTAATCCACCACAGTGTTTAGAGTTTCTTGGTTTCAAGCAACAGAAACAAACACTGACCAACTTAAAAGGGGGAATTTGTTGGAGGTCTCTTGGGGGCTTACAGAGAGGCAGCCTTGGAAATAGAATGAGCCAAGGGAACACCTGTCCATGGCCCTTTCCACTTCCTCCCCAGCATTTCAGACTTCACAATGAGACATCACTCTGCCTTCTCTGATCGCCAAAGCATATATGGCTCCACTGCTCCCAAGAGTTAGGACTTCATATCATAGGCTATACAGTTCTTGTCAAAAGCCTGAGAAAAGTGAAAAAGTGAACCTTAGGGAAGATAGACTCTTCCAAGAACCTTATTTCCTTTTCTAAAAGTAGATCTAAACCTTGCCATTCATTAGAGTCTCTTGAGGGGTTTTTTAAAAGGTGAACATTTGATCGGTTAAATTAAGGCCTTGCTACATGATTTGCAGAATACTGTGCAAAATGAAAATCTGGAGCCCTGGCCAGGTCCCACAGACCTGCTGTCCCAACCCACAGCAGATGGGTGACTCCCTAGGGATTGCAACCTCTGTGTCAGGATGCTCATGGTACCTGGATCCAGGGTGGGTTTGAGGCCCCTGTTGAGTTGCCTGCCAAACACCTTGGTGCTGCCAACCCAGGACAGGATTGGTTGCTACCTTGGCCCCCCACCCCTCTTGAGTCTGTGCCAGGTTTTCCACTGGGGGCGACGATGGAATGTGGACCTCTTGACAACTTGGTTACTGCCCCAGGTTGTGGATGAGAGTCTGGGAGTGGTTTCGGGGTGAGGGCTGAGAGGGGGAGGTCGGGGGCAATGAGGTGGCTGGGACGGAGAGCAGGGAAAGAATCTGTCCCAGGAGTACTGGAGGTAGGACCATGCATGAACTGAAGCTCCAAGCCCCTAACATGTACCCATTGTCCTGTCACATCAGACTTCCCCTTTTATAAAACAAATTCAAAGATAACATTAACAAGTTCAAGATGGTGACAACAGAGCCTTAAACCCTAGCACTGGCTGTTCTGAGCACAGGTCCCTGTGCACCTGCCCTGGTTGCATGGCCGTGGAGTCAGCCCTCACTGATATTTTTCAAGACCCTCCCAAGTCTTTTTCTTTTTAATTTAATAATTTAGCTTATTTAGCCTCATACTCAAAATACTGTTTCCGTATGTAATCACTTTAAAAAAGTAATGAAATATTTTGTACTCTTTTTTCTTTTAAATCTTCAAAGTATATTTAAGAATTTTTTGTTATAGTAAAATATATATAACATAAAATTTGCCATTTTAACTATTTTTAAATGTACAGTTCAGTAGTATTAATTACATTCACACTGTTTTGCACCTATCAGCACTGTTTCTAGAACTTTTCATCACTTCAGACAGAAACTCTGCAACCATTAAGTAACTCCCCATCCCCTCACCACAGCCTCTGGTACCCTGTGATCCATTTCTGTCTCTATCAGTTTGCCTATTACAGATATCTCACCTAAGTGGAATCATACAATATTGGGCCTTTTGTGTCCAGCTTATTACGTTTAGTTTAATGTTTTCAAGGTTCATCTATGTTGTAGCATGTATCAAATGTTATTCCTTCTTATGACTAAATAATATTCCCTTGTATGAATATACCGCATTTTGTCTGTCCGTTCATGTGTTGATAGACATTGGGTTGAGTCCACCTTTTGGCTATTGTGAATGATGCTGCAGTGAACATTGGCTTACAAGGATCTGTTTGAGTCCCTGTTTTCAATTTTTGGGATATATACCTGGAAGTAGAATTGCTAGATCACATGCTAATATTTTGTTAGCTTTTTGAGGAACCACCAAACTGTTTCCACAATGGCCGCACCTTTTTACATCCCTACCGACAATGTAGGAGAGTTCCAGTTTATCCACATCCTTGTCAACACTTGTTATTTTTCTTCTTTCTCTGTCTCTTTTTCCCTCCCTTTCTCTTTCCTTCTCCTTCCTCCTCTCCCTCCCTCCCTCTCCATCCTAGTGGTTAATGATGTTGAGTATCTCTTCATGTGCTTATTGGCCATTTGTGCCTTCTTTGGAGATTTCTATTCAAGTCCTTTGCCCATTTTTAAATTTGATTGTCTTTTTGTTGTTGAGTTGTAATTCTTTATATATTCTGGGTATTAAACCCTTATTATATATGTTGGTAGATATTTTTTCCCATTCTATAAGTTTCTTTTTACTTTCTTGATAATATCTTTGAATGCACAAAAGTTTTAAGTTTTTTTTTTTTTCTGCTTTATCTCTCCAAACCCCCCCCCCCCGCCCCCACCCCGTACATAGTTGTATATCTTAGTTGCAGGTCCTTCTCGTTGTGGGATGTAAAAGTTTTAAGTTTTGATGAAGTCCAGTTTATCTATTTTTCTTGTTGTTGTTGGTACTTTTTATGTCATACCTAAGAACCCATTGCGAAATCCAAGTCGTGAAGGTCTCCTCCTGTGTTTTCTTCTGAGAGTCTTATGGTCGCAGCTCTTGTTCACATTGTTGATGCACTTTTAGTTAATTTCTGTGTATGCTGTGAGCCAGGGGTCCAACTTCATTCAATTCAGTTGTCCCAGCAACATTTGTGGGAGAGACTGTTTTTCCATTGAATGGACTTGGCACCCTTTTCAAAAATCAACTGGCCATAGATATTTGGATTTATTTCCCCTAATTCATATGGAATTGTATGGGGTCCCAAATAGCCAAAACTGTATTGGGGGAAAAAAAGAACAAAGTTGTAGGGCTCATTAACAACCTGATTTCAAAACTTACTACGGAACTAGAGTAATAACATGAGGGTGGACGTAGAGGCCAGTGGAGAAGAATTGAGAGTCCAGAGGTAAGTTGTGAAAGGGTATTGGTCTTTTCAGATGCCGTCTCTGTGTCAACTGAAATGATTGTGTTGTTTTTCCCTTTGTTCTATTGCTGTGTGGATTACACTGATATATTTTCTCACACTGAACCTCTCTTGCCATTCCTGGTATAAATCCTGCTTGGTCATGGTTTATAGTTTTTTTAATATGCTGTAGGGTTTTTTCCTTTGTGCTTTTGCTAGTATTTTGTTGAGGATTTTTCATCTTTATTCCTAAAAAATGTTTGTCTGTAAATTTCTTGTGATGTCTTTGGCTCCAGTATCAGGGTAATGCTGGCCACACAGAATAAGTTAGGAGGTGTTACCTCCTCTTCTGTTTCTGGGGGAAGGGTTTGAGAAGAATTGGTGTTAATTCTCCCTTAAATATTTGGTAGGATTCACCAGTGAAGCCCTTTGGTCCTGGACTTTTCTTTGCTTTGAACTTTTTAATTACTATTTCAGTCTTTACTTATTACAGGTCTGTTGAAATTTTCTGTTCCTTCTTGAATCAGTTTAGGTCATTTGTGTGTTTCTAGGAATTCATCCATTGCATTTAGTTTCTTTTGTTAGCATACAGTTATTGAAAGCATTCTCTTCAAATCTTTTTATTTCTGTAATGTCCCCTCTTTCATTTCTGATTTTATTTTTATCTTCTCTTTTTTCTGTCAGTCTAGCTAAACATTTGTAAATTTTGTTGATCTTTTCAAAGAAACAACTTTTGGTTTCTTTTATTCTCTCTATTCTGTTGGTCTTTGCTCAGTTCCCAGGTCATTTTAATTTTAATTTCCCCAAAGGGTTTGAGACCCCTTTCTCTGAATTATTACTGCTCTTGAATCAGTTTTGAACACCAGGAAGCTGAGCGTTAGATCATGTGAGCTTTCACTGGGTTATATTTTAATGCTATAAAATAGTCATGGGAAATTTTCTACTGCATTTGCCTTTAAAATGTTTTTGATTACATTCCTTATTTTACTCAGATTTCCCCATGTGAAATCTGACAGGAAGTTTCTTTTCAGAACCAGTGTTAGAGTACTTGGCATATCTGAGTGTCCTGGACCCACAGGCTGGATCAGTCGGGACCCTCCTTTTTGGCGCTTGCTCAGCCCAGGTGGGCAGGCCCCTCCCCTGAATGATGGCTCTGTTTCCCTCATTAAAGTGTAGAGGAAACCAGTACTGGACTGGCTTACTTGACTAAAAAGAACTCAGAGGTAGTCGTGGGAAAGGGGGAAGACATCGAATGTCCTTTGTGTGTGGTGTGCACGTTGCCTGGAGTAGAGGTTCTGACACGTGTTGTGGGCCCTTGAGGAGTGTGAGTTACCAGGGAAGCATTAGTGTCTCTGGTCTGAGAGTGCAGAGGCGAACGAGGCATTGTCTGAGATTTGAGTAAGTGATCTCTCCCCTTGTGTTAACTGTTGTATTTCACATGTTCATAGAAGCGGATGTGAATTATAATGTCCAAATTTATTTAGAAGTATTACTGTTCCTAGCAGCTTTTGTCATCGTGTGTTTTCTCAGTTAATAGCTATAAGGGCTAAAAATACCATTCACACGGAGGCCAGAAATCTTTGATGTTAAAGTAGTAGGGGGAAAAAAGGTTAAAAAAAGAAGGTCCCTAGGTTAGTTTCAACGTATAAGATTTATTGAGGGAGGATGAGATAGAAGGGAATTAATGGGGACCACCATGGATCTGTAATCATTTTTGCCTTTTTTATCAGCGTGAGGGTAGTTGCCTTGTTACACTTTTTTTCTTATCAATCTCCTGTTGTATTCTGTCTACTCTGAAGCTCTTCCTGGAGGGACTGTTCTACCTCCTCAGAAAAACCCCAGGAAGGTGTCCTTGGTGAGGAAGTTTGACGACTCTTATTCTCGGGTCTTTGCTCCACTGCATCTAGTTCCTTTCTGTGCTGTCCCGTTCAGAGTTGCCATTTCTGAGGTACCCCTACACTTAACTTCTATGCATCAAGTCACAGATTACATTGAGACATTTAAACCAGTGTTTACAGATTTGGGGTTGCAGCATCTGAATCAGGAAAGTTTAAAAAAAAAACAGATGCGCTGAACCCACCCCTACAGCAGTCTTTAGGGACCTATATATGTATGAACAGATTTCTAAAAATTATTCATCTGTTTCTACATGTTATCTACAGAAGTGTATTGACATATTGTTAATACTTTCCATTTATTTCCTAATAATTGTTTTTTATTTTTTTCTCACCAGCTCTTTTCTGCTGCATCTGACAGTGGAAAGCACCCCTTCCTTTGAACTCTTCTCCTGTCTCCTGTGACACAACTTTACAGTTTCTTTCTTCCTTTTCCAGTATTTCCTTATGAAAAACTTAACCCTACAGAAATGTTGATAGGATTGTACAGTGAAAACCCATATACGTACCACCTAAATTCTGCAAATTAACATATGTAGCTCCACTCATCATTCTGTCGTATTTTTTGGTGCATTTCAAAGACAGTTGCAGGTGTCAGTACATTTTACCCTCAAACTCTTTCAGCATACATATCATTAACTAGAGTTTAGTATTTGTTTACAGTTTTCGGGGGAGGGGAATTTATATGCTGTGAAATGCACCTTAAGTGTCTTCAGTTAAGGATTTTTGACATGCATATACTCGTGTAATACAAATCCCTGTCAAGATGCAGGGCAATTCCCTCCTCCAGAAAGTTCCCTCAGGCCCTTTTACAGTCAATCCCTGACCCCACCCCACTGGCTACAACTCTTATGAAATTTTCTAGCACAGGTTAGGTTGCCTGTTGTTCGTGTGCATGCCTGTGGAGGTTCTTCTGTGTTGCTGCACGTGTGATCGGTCCTTTTCCTTGTGAGTGCGGCTCCAGGATGTGAATGGATTAGCTTGTTGATCCCTTCTCCTTGTGATGGGCACCTAGGCTGTTCAGTCTTTGGTTATGATGAATAAGGTCCCTATGAATATTCTTGTAAAGGTATTTTTGTGGACATCTGTTTTGATTTCTCTTGGAAAAATACCTGGATGTGGAATTATAAGGTTGTCTGTTGAGTTTTGTAGGAAGTGGCTTACCGTTTATCCTAAGTGGTTGTGTGACTCTCTGTTCCCTTCAGCAGTGTCTGAAGGTTTCACTTGCTCCACATCCTTGCCAACATTTGGTGGTGGTGGTTTTTAAAAAATTTTGAAGTAAAGCTTACAATAGCAGTAAGAATACTGTTCCTGTGTTCCCACACAGTGTGATTGTTAGCTGCATGTGTTCTGTAGACCCCTTTTTCAGGTCGAGAAAGTTCCTTTTCCTACTTTGCTGAGAGCAGAACTTATGACTGGATGTTGAATTTTGTCAAATGATTTTCTGCATCTATTAAGATAATTGTCTTTTTAGTCTAATAGTGAATTACATGGTTTGATTTTCTTTCTTTCTCTCCCTTTCTCTCTCTCATTTAACTTTGTGTGTGTGTATATATGTGTAGAGCTCATATTGATCGTGCTTTTTTATTTTTCTCAGTTACCTCTTTTTTGTGACATTAAATACTTGTCTTATCTAATAATACCCAGTCTATATTCGGATTTCTCCAGTTTTCCCCCAGGTATTTTCTACACTTGGTTTGTTTGAACTGGGATTCAGTCTGGACCCCATTGCATCTGGTAGTTAGGTCTCAGTGTCTCCATCCTCTTTTGGCTTTTCATCGCTCGCTGTCTTGTTAGTCAGGCCCTTGTCTGAATTGTCCTCCCCATGGCTGACTCTGGTGTCCTTGGTCGTGCAAACCCTTGGAGCTCCCACTTCATACTCCGACCACCCTGGAATTCTGCAAAGTGCTCACCACTGAGGGAGGACGGTGTTCCCTCACGCAGTGTCTCTCTTTTAGGAATTGCTTGTGGGAAATCTCATCAATTTCTTTCTTTTTTTTTTTTTAAAGATTTTATTTTTCCTTTTTCTCCCAAGTCCCCCCAGTACATAGTTGTGTATTTTTAGTTGTGGGTCCTTCTGGTTGTGGCATGTCGGACACCGCCTCACCGTGGCCTGATGAGCGGTGCCATGTCCGCGCCCAGGATCTGAACTGGTGAAACCCTGGGCTGCCGAAGCAGAGTGCGTGAACTTAACCACTTGGCTACGGGGCCGGCCCCCAATTCGTTTCTTATAAAACTATAATTGTAACTTAGATCACTTCAGCCTTTTCCTAAGTCCTCATGCTTAGTGGGTGTTCTGTCACAGTTTGCTTGTGGGCTGCATTTCACTTCACGACTCCCTTGTGTGTAGGCTGCTTAGGGGCCCAGTGTCCTGTCAGGTTCTTTTTTTTTTAAAAGATTTTATTTTTCCTTTTTCTCCCCAAATCCCCCAGTACATAATTGTATATTTTAGTTGTGGGTCCTTCTAGTTGTGGCATGTGGGACGCCGCTGCCTCAGCATGGCCTAATAAGCGGTGCCATGTCCATGCCCAGGATCCAAACTGGCGAAACCCTGGGCCACTGAAGCAGTGGGCGCGAACTTAACCACTTGGCTATGGGGCCGGCCTCCGTCAGGTTCTCATAAAATAGTTATCTTCTGAAATTGCATAATGACCTCTCCCTTTTTCTCCCTTTTCAAAAGGACCTTAAAGGCTTTGATCCAGGAGAGAAGTACTTTTTTAACACATCATGGGGAGATATTTCTCTCTGGGAACCTTCTGGAAAGAAAATGGTATGTATTTTTGTCTTTGATTTTCATGTTTCCTCAAAAGTTGGGGTAAGTGTCAGTTTAGTTCTGGGGAATGTCACATGTCTTGGGGTGGCTGATGAATGAGTCGGGAGGAAGTGTAGTGTGAACATTCAGGGATGTAGAAGTAAAAGCTAAATGTTTTCTAATGTAAGATTATTGGTGTTTTGAGAGTTTTCTGCATATAAAATTGATAAAGTGATATGGTGAAACTATTATTTATCCTTGATTATAAGATCCCACTGATGTAAGAAAGGCCTTTAATTTTTAACTATTCTGAGTAAAAAGAAATGCCATGACATTAAGTACAGTCACATTGCATAACTACGTTTTTTTCAACGACAGACCACGTATATAATGGTGGTCCCATAAGATTATAACGGAACTGAAAAATTCCTGTTGCCTAGTGATGTTGGAGCATTATAGTGCAACGCATCACTCACGTGTTCGTGGTGATGCTGGTGTAAACAAACCTGCACTGTCGGTCATGTAAAAGTATAGCATGTACAATTATGTACAGTATATAATATTTGATAATGATAATAAACGACTGTGTTACTGGTTTATGTATTTACTATTACCATACTTTTTATCGTTAAGTTAGAGTGTACTCTTGCTACTTATAAAAAAAAAATCACTGTAAAACAGTATGCCGTGTTACGCCAGCAGCATCCTCATACACCTCGTGTTTGCCACATCTCTTGATTGCATCATTTCTATTGTGCTTGATTTAATCTCATGTTGTTTTGTTCATCATGGCCCCTAAGCGTACAAAATCCACTGCTAATGTTGCCAGTAAGAGGCCACGTCGTGTGATTGACCTGGAAACAAAATTAAAACTGATTAAGGACTATGAAGGTGGAAAATCAGTGATGGTTATTGCTCGCCAGTCAGGCATGTCCCATTCCACCATAGCTACGATATTGAAGAACAAGAACAAAGTGATGGAAGCTGTTAAAGGATCTGCTTCATTGAAGGCAACAAGACTAACAAAAATTCGAGAAGGGCCTATATCAGACATGGAGGAACTTCTGATGACCTGGATTAAAGACCAGACACAGAAGCGTATCCCTCTCAGCAGCATGATGATCACGGCCAAAGCAAAAAGTTTGTTTGCAATGTTGAAAGAAAAGGCTGGATCTGACTATGATGTTGAATTTACTGCCAGCTCTGGGTGGTTTAAACGATTCAAGAATCGTTATTCATTACATGATGTGAAAGTGAGTGGTGAGTCTGCAAATGCTGATGTGAAGGCAGCTGAAGAATTTTTAGAAACTCTAGATAAGCTGATTGTGGAGGAAAATTACTTGCCAGAGCAAATATTCAATATGGATGAAACCTCTTTATTCTGGAAACGGATGCCTGAAGGGACTTTCATCCATAAGGAGGCCAAGTCAGTTCTAGGTTTCAAGGCTTTTAAGGACAAGATAACAGTCTTGGTTGGGGCTAATGTTGCAGGCTATAAATTGAAACCCTTTGTGATCTGGCACAGTGAGAACCCCAGGGCCTTCAAGCATATCAGTAAGCACACACTGCCAGTGTACTACAGGAGCAATAAGAAGTCATGGATGACCCAGCTCCTCTTCCAAGATGCCCTTCTGAATTGCTATGCTAGTGAAATAGAGACATACTGTTGGGAGAATAACATACCTTTCAAGATTTTGCTTATTATTGCTAATGCCCCTGGACACCCTCCTTTTGTTGGTGATCTTCATCCCAATATTAAAGCAGTGTTTTTCCCTCCAAATACCACTTCTTTGATCCAACCAATGGATCAAGGAATTATAGCAGCTTTTAAGGCCTACTACCTGAGGAGGACCTTTGCCCAGGCTATTGCTGCAACTGAGGAAGGCACTGGGAAGACACTGATGCAATTCTGGAAGGATTACAACATCTATGACTGCATTAAGAACCTTGCTTGGGCTTGGGGTGATGTCAGCAAGGAGTGTGTGAATGGCATCTGGAAGAAGACACTCAAGAGGTTTGTCCATGACTTCAAAGGATTTGCCAAGGATGAGGAGGTTGCAAAAATCAACAAGGCGGTAGTTCACATGGCAAACAACTTTAACCTGGGTGTGGATGAGGATGACATTCAGGAGCTCCTAGAGTTGGTTCCTGAGGAATGGACTAATGTGGAGTTGTTGGAACTGGAACAGGGATGCTTAGCTGAAGAAGAGGCAAGAGAAAAGAAAACTGCAGGAGAAGAAAAAGAACTTCGAAGAAAATTCACAGTAAAGGGTTTATCAGAAGCTTTTGCAGACCTCAGCAAGCTCCTTAAAAAGTTTGAAAACATGGACCCCAACACCGAAAGATTTTCATTGATAGAGAGGAATGTTCATGGTGCATTATCTGCTTACAAGGAAATCTATGATGAAAAAAAGAAACAAACCAAGCAAACCACCATGGATGTATTTCTGAAAAGAGTGACACCTCCTCAGTAAGAGCCTCAGGCAGGTCCTTCAGGACGTATTCTAGAAGACGGCGTTGTTGTCACAGGAGGTGACAGCTCCATACTCCTGAAGACCTTCCAGCGGGATAAGATGTGGAGGTGGAAGACAGTGATACTGATGATCCTGACCCTGTGTAGGCCTAGGCTAATGTGTGTGTTTGTGTCTTGTTTTTAACAACAAAGTTTAAAAAGTAAAAAATAAAAAAATTTAAAAGTAGAAAACAGCTTGTAGAATAAGGGTATAAAGAAAAAAATTTGTACAGTTGTACAGCGTGTTTGTGCTTTAAGCTAAGTGTTATTGTACAAGAACCCAAAAGTTAAAAAAGATTTGAAAGATTATGAAGTAAAAGAGTTAAAGTAAGCTGAGGTTAATTTATTATTGACAAAAAAATATTTTTTTGTAAGTTTAGTGTAGCCTAAGTGTTCAGTATTTATAAAGTCTACATTAGTGTACAGTTGTGTCCTGGACCTCCGCATTCACTCACCACTCACTCAGTGACTCAGAGTGACTCCCAGTCCTGCAAGCTCCATTCATGGTAAGTGCCTGCAGAGGGCTCCTGGACCCAATTCCAGTGTGGGTGTGGTGGATCTCCACACCAGCAGGCAGTTCTCAAATACCAGCAGGGTGTCTGAGAATTCAACTCAAATCTGACACGATCTCCCTCCATCTCTGATAGAATCAGATTCCCCAGGCAAAGGACTCAGTCCCCCAAGACTGCCCTCCACTTTGTACACCAGCCACAAGTTCAGGTTGTCTGTGCATCTGACTGACCTGCTACAAACTGGAGATTCCAACAGCCCCCTGCAACTCAGGATGCCAATTGCAAGTCCAGGTTGTTACCTGTACTTCTGGCCGACTGGCTATATATCAGAGGTTCCCACGACCCCCTCCTTGGGTTCAGTTAATTTGCTGGAATGGTTCACAGAACTCAAGAAAACCTATTTAGTCACTAGATTACCAGTTTATTACAGAGGATATGAAAGGATACGAATTAACAGCCAGATGTAGAGATAGATACATAGGGCCAGGTCCTGAACAAAGGAGCTTGTGTCCTCATGGTGCTTGGGGCCCAGCTCCGTGGCTCGTGGAAGCGTTCTGGTTGCCCAACATGGAAGTTCTCTGAAAAGGGCTGATGAGCTGTCCTTCTGGTTTTCTATGGAGGCTTCATTACGTAGTCATGATTGACTAAGTCATTGGCCATTGGCGATTGATTCCAGCTCAGGCCGTCCTCCTTTCCCTGAAAATCAGTGTGGGACTGAATCCTCTGATCACAGAGCTGGTTCTCCTGGCAACCAGCCCCCACGCTTGGGTGGGGTCAGGAGCTGAGGACAGGAGCTGATATTGCTCAGGAAATTCTAAGGGTTTTCGGAGCTGTGAGCCAGGAACTGTGGGTGAAGGCCAAATATATATTTCTTATAAATTACAGTATCACAGTCCATCCCCTGGTTTTCCAACACAGATCCCTTACAGCAAAGCACTCTTAAAAGTCAAAAGATAGTGGCACATTACTAGAATCTCATTGAATCATTAATAACTATCCAGTCCATCATCACATTGTATGAAAATGTCTCCGAGGGTGAGAACACTCAGGTTTGCAGGCTTCCTTTAATCTTGTCAGGTTCCAGAAGCAGGAGTGGTCTTGGCAAACATATAGTTTCACCCCTCCGAGCATCTGGTATACTTACCCTGAGAGAGAGTATTATTCCCTTGCTCTGAACTTCTCTCGAAGTATTAATAAAATGTTGGGTCTCCCTCATTGCATAACACACTTGCTCAGCCCTTTACCCTCAGCTGTTATTTCTCCACCCTTGGAAGGGTCATTGGGTTTGGCCACTGTGCTGGCGTAGATGGCTGGCAGCAACACCAACCTAGCAGAGCCTCCCTCTCAGTCCACGTCACTCATAGAGGGTACGGTCACACCGGTACAGAACTACTGGGCTGTCCTGACCACTAGGCAGTACAGCTGCATTCACTGTCAGCCCCAACTTTGCCACAGTCTACCCCATCAGGCCCTTAGGAATTCTGACATAAGGATTTAAAGGTAAAGTTACAGTTTCTTGCTTAGGAATCATCCCTAATCTTGGGACTGCAGCAGGTAGGGAAAGAGAAAGTTGTGGTGATGAGGGGAAGTATTGTATGACTCCAGCGCTCACGCATACCTCCTTTTCCTCAGATACCCCAGAACACTGGAGGAGTCTGTCCAGGGGGAACCATCCCTTGTTATGTTCATGTTGAGTGTGAGCACTCCCTCAAGAGGGCATGCAAGCCAGCCCTTGGCTCCCCTGCTTTAGACAGCAGATGTTTTTAATTGCCCATTTCAATCTTCTATAAACTGTTACTCTGAGGAGGATATCTCTCTGCCCATTGTTGGAAATTATGGGCTGTAAAGTGAATTCCTTCGTCTGAAGAAATGACAGTTGGCTGTGCAATATCTTCTGGTTCTTTCATGTCACTGAGCATGTGCGTCTACTACCAGGCGAGCAAAGCCCAGTCCAGCGTCAGGGTCTGTTCCTCTCAGGACCCATTTAATGCCCCCAGGACTACTAGCCTCAGTCTCCCACAGGGGCTTCCCACAGGGACTCTGCCACAGAGCCATCTGCAGTCTCCATCTATCTTGTGGGCAGAGAGAACAGTTCTTATTGGCATTTAGTACCTCAGACGGCAAGAGGACTAGATCCTGCGTTGCTGCACTGCCCCCATTTCCACTCATTTTATGGACCCAGTGCACTGGGGGCTATCAGCTTATTGATTCCAGTCACCTTCCAAACCTGGAAGGGTGTTCTGATGGGCATTGACATGTGCTAGTTCAACACTCTTCTCAAATGTCCATAGGGCTATGCCCCATACGGACATGCCTTTAATAGCCCAGATTTCCATTGCCCTCCTGCCTGACTGAATGGCCAGGCCATTCGCCACTGCCTATGAGTCAGTAAAAACGCAAATATAGGGTCTTTTACCATAGTTCAATTTTTCTCTCACTGCTAGGAAAATAGCAAGAAGTTCAGACTGAGCTGATTTGTTTTTGTCTTGTTGGATCAGAGTGGTGACCATTCAAACAGGATGTTGTCCATTTGCCTTGGAACTTTTGTGCACAAGCCAAGCAGCTCTTTGTTGGTCAGCCGAGGGCTCTTTATAGGGCACTGTCCGAGTGATGGTAGAATCAGGCAGCTCCTCATGCAGTTCCAAAGGCAGCCCTAGGGAAAAAGAGGCTCCCTGCCTGCGAGTGTCTCCTTGTGTTCCCCCAGGCAGCATGAGCCTGTCTTAAGCCATTTCCATCTTATTAGGGAATACTCTAGGACAGTATTTCTGTGTTTCTCTGACATCAACCAAGACAATGTGGGTATTTCAGGTTTTACGGTCATTTTATGTCCTCAGTCTTAGTGGTAACTTCAATTAATGTCACGTAGCAAGGTAGTAAATGCCCCTCAAATGGAAATTCTCTAGTCTGAAGTCTCAGTAGTTGTCGCTGGGAGGCGCTCACAGGCTCTTGCTGTGAGCCCCAGTCCATGCTCCACATGGGGCCATCACAGAGAGAATTTGTCCCTGCCTGCGCTCCACCTTCTATTCCACATTGTGGGTTCTGGCAATCTTACTGGTTCCCATTTAGCATGTCTAGTTCATACTGGTTGAAGGGTGGACTTACTTGCCTTATGTTTTACAATGCTGGGTAGAGGAAATGTTCCCTGTGAAATGCAATGTCTAGTCCCATATTACAATCAGATAAAAGAGATGCAACCACTTCACATAAAGCCTGTTCGAACATACCAATTCTGCTATAAACTTTTACCTTAATTCCACCAAGTCTTACATTCCTAACTGTATCCTCTACTTGGATTTCATCTACAAATGTTGGTTTTACCATACTAGGTAAGGGAAGTGTTCCCTGGCCAGACATAACACTCTTTCCCATAAAACAGTCAAGTAAAGGAGATGCACTTATTTATGTAATACCTGCTTATACATTCCATTCATAATCCTATCAACCACTGCATTTTTATGTTCTCATTCTATTGTACCTGAGTCAGGGCTTCACCAATGAGTTTGGGTGCACCAGTTTATGGGGCTCCTGTATCAAGGACTCCTGGAAACTTGTCTTTTCCACTCCCTGACCATTTTAGCCACTCTTGTGCAAAAGGCTTTGGGTCCCCAGTGAGGGGTGCAGCCAAGGGACCCCTGGCCCTTTTGTTTGTCTTGATCTTCATTAATTGGCCTGTCACCCCAAGAGATTCCTGTTCAGGTTTCTCACTGTAATTTTCGCCTTCTGGCTTAAGTTCCTCCAAACTGGGGTAAAGAGAGTGGACTTGTTTGGGGCCCTTTAATTTTGGGGGACGAAGAGGGGGTTCACTGGTCCACCCAGTCTCTGGTAGTGCTACCTCAACACCTTTGTTTCAACTCCATCGCTGTTCACTTTATTCACCCCTTTTCTCCAACCGTCTGAAGACTTCCGTTCTGCTGGGTCGAGTCCCTTGACTCTCTCCTTTCTCTTTCCTGATTTTCTTCATTAGTTTAATGTTCTTGGTATCAGTAAGATCCGTATAGGGAAGCTGAGAGAGAAAATCTGATAAGGCTTCTTGAACTGTTGTTCCGTTTTGTAGCAGTAAAGTTACATGGGGTGCCCGTGCAACTGGGCCCCGTTAATCACAGCATTTACCATAACCTGGGTAGTGGGCATATTCAGTGGGTGAAAATCTTGGTTATCATAAAGCCCGTCCCACATGGCTTGCTTATGAAGCTTAGCTGCTTCATCTGGAGTGTTCTATTTGGCATCTATAGGGGAAATTGAACAGTACTCTTTCTCAAGATAAACATATTTTATAGTGGCTTTTATCAGTCCACCAGGCTGGCGGTTCCCTTGGGAATAACCTCCTATGTGTCTGGATCCTGTACAGCTGTCACTAGTGAGCTGCGGGTTCTGCATCAAGCCAAACATGCTCTCCTACTCTGCAGCATTCAAACCAAAGACAGCCCCCAGACTGATCACTCTCACATCTATTTTAGTAAAGGTTCTTCAGGAAGCTCATGATAGTGATCCACAAAATGACCAGTTCCTTCCTATTACATCCCCTGATTTCAATTATTTCTTGGTTTTGCCCTCCCTCTACATTAACTACTTTCTCGGTGACCAGAGGTCTTAGAGATGCTTTCTCTTGTCCCTGCATAATTTTTCCCTTTCTAGGGGGGCTTTGAGGCTAAAGGCCGAAGCTCAGATAGACCCAAATCTGAGCTTGCTTCAGGATCAAGGCTGACCCAGCACTTTTCTTTTACCTCTGTTTCTGCTATTACAGATAGCTACCAGGGAGTTGTATACTTAGCATGCTTCTGATTTTGCATTCCCTTATGTTTTAAGTGAGTCACCTCCTAGGGAGTCAGGTCTACTACTGTTTCTAAGTTCATTGGTAACTTTTACCTTTAGTCACTGATCACAGTGTAGCTGCAGTTTCATACCGTGGGCAGCCATCCAGGGATCAAAGGTTCCTCGTCCTCTGCCCTTTTATTCTTTCTCTTCAAAAACCATGTTTCTGTGAGTTAGGGCCAGTCTAGCAAATCACACTTCTGACACTTAACTGCAAGGGTTTCATGGACCCAATTCCAACATGAGTGGTGGGAGCTTCCCCACACCAGCAAGCATTTTTGGAAGACCAGCTGGGTGTCTGAGAATTCAACTTAATTCTGACACTATTTATCTGGATATAGAATCAGATTCCATGGGTAAAGGGCTCAGTCCCACAAGACTGTCCCCCACTTCAGATGCCAATTGCAAGTTCCCCTTGTTATGTGTACTTCTGACCGACTGGCTGTAAATCAGAGGTTCCCACGACCCCCTCCTTGGGTTTGATTAACTTGTTGGAACAACTCACAGAACTCAAGAAAACCTATTTAGTCACTGGATTACTGATTTATTACAGAGGATATGAAAGGATACTAATCAATAGCCAGATGTAGAGATACATGCGTAGGAGCAAGTCCTGAACAAAAGAGCTTGTGTCCTCATGGTGCTTGGGGCCCAGCTCCATGGCACGTGGAAGCCTTCTGGTTGCCCAACATGGAAGCTCTCTGAAAAGGGCTGATGAGCTGTCCTTCTGGTTTTCTATGGAGGCTTCATTACGTAGTCATGATTGACTAAGTCATTGGCCATTGGCGATTGATTCCAGCTCAGGCCGCCCTCCTTTCCCTGAAAATCAGTGTGGGACTGAATCCTCTGATCACAGGGCTGGTTCTCCTGGCAACCAGACCACACGCTTGAGTGGGGTCAGGAACCCAGGATGAGAGCTCATTTTGCTCAGGAAATTTAAAGCTTTGGGGAGTTGTGAGCCAGGAACTATGGTTGAAGACCAACTATATCTGACAAACATATTTTGGTCATCTGAATGACCAAATAGATATATTTCTTCGAAATCACCATATCCCAGTACCCTATACAGGAGTGCCATTTGTTATCTCCTGTACCTTATTTTTACTAAATTTTCTAAGTTTCGATATTTTTAGATACACAAATACTATTGTGTTACAGTTGCCTACAGTATTGGGTAGAGTGACATGCTACATGGGTTTGTAGCCTAGGAGCAATAGCTCAGGTGTGCAGTAGGTCACACCATCGAGGTTTGTGTAAGTACACCCCCTGATGTTTTCACGATGAAATCACCTGACGTGTGTCTCAGATGGTGTCCCCGTGGTTAAGCGAAGCATGACTGTAGGTGTAATGAAAGTTCATCCTGTTTTCATAGACTGAAGTACAAACAAATATGCATCTTTGAATTGAGGAACACAACTTATAATAATTTGAAACCTCAAACCTAAGCAGATTCAAGCCAAAACGTGGCATACTGCTAAGTTCTCACTAAAGTGTTTACTCCTGGAAAACTCTCCCTGCCATTAGGTTAGTACCCTCATTGGTATCAAACTCAGTGGATCTCCGATTTGACTTCGCTACCTCCCTTCTGTTTGTCCAAGTTGTGCTGGTCTTGGGAATTTTGGCTTTAAAAAAAATTCGTGTAACTAGTCATTGTTCTGTCAGAATTTTCTGTAAATACATTTCTATTGTTAACCTGCCATCCTGAGTCCCACTTTTGGGTCTCTTACCTTCCTTGACCTTCCCCTCTTTACCATCAGACACAAGCTTCCTTGAAAGCACTCTGGTTTGGTTTTTCTGTGCAGAACAGCTTGTGGCTGTTCAAATAGGCCTTGCTGTGAAGAACTTGACTTCATGTTTTTTTTTTTTAATTCAACATTAAAAAATCTGCAACATTTACTCCCCAAATTCTCAGTGCATGGTTGTATATCCCAGTGGTAAGTCATTTCTAATTCTTCTATGTGAGCCACTGCTACAGCATGGCAACTGACTGACAGGTGGTGTGGTTCTGCAACTGGGCTGCTGAAGTGGTGAGCACTGAACTTTAACTACTAGGCCATCAGGGCTGGCTTGTAGTGAATCTTTTTTTTTCTTTTTGGTGAGGAAGATGGGCCCTGAGCTAACATCTGTTGCCAGTCTTCCTCTTTTTGCTTGGGGAAGATTGTCGCTGAACTAACATATTTTATGTGGGACACTGCCAGAGTGTGGCTTGATGAGTGGTGTGTAGGTCCTGGCCTGGGATCTGAACCCTTGAACTCTGGGAGTGTGTGAACTTAACCACTATACCACCAGGCTGGCCTCAGTCATGAATCATTTTTTAGGTGTCACTGATTTTTCTCATCTGAATTCTTTAAAAGATCTTGTAACATGCAGTATAATATATGCTATATGCTTTTCATCAAGAAACAGTTTTTGAATTCCTGCTACTAAGCGGGTAAAACTTTTTGAGTGCCTGATACAAAGAGGTAAAAGTTAAGGTGGTTTTCTCACAGAGTTTTTTGCTGGGGTGAATAGGGCCTAGGCATAAGCTGTTAAATAGCAGTGTGAAATTCTCCTTTGAAACACTGTTGCCTGGCCTGGAGACTGCCGTCTGCTGGTTTAGTTCTCACTCTTCTTCATCCCTAAGGCAGCCTTCCTGCTTGAATTTGTCTCTGGGGAGTAGGATTTATGAAAAGAGACAGTTTGGGCAACATAGCAGAAATAGCAAGTAGCCATGATGATTATGGGTCTCCCTCGAGGGCTCAGGGAAACGACATGTGTTAGGCTTTTAGGTGTAGGGGACAGAACCGTGCTAAGGAGTTGGCAGGCGATGGACTCAGTTATCGTGGGCTCTGAGGAGGCAGCCTCAGGCTGATGGGCAGATGACATACTGTCCTGGGACAGGATTTCAACCTGTACCCAGTGCTCCTGACTCCACTTCTCTGCTTCTCTCTTTGGCTGTTTTTCTTCCTTTGTTACTAGTGAACCAAGGTCTCACACTCAGATGGTTTCTGGTTGATCACTGTCCTGGAGCTTTCACATAGAGGGTTTTGTGTGAGCATGTGCTTTCATTTCTCTTGGGTAAATGCCTGGGAATGAGGTTGCTCAGTTGCATGTGGTAAATAAGTATATATTTATCTTTATAACAAACTGCCAAACTTTTCCAAAGGGGCTGTAGCATTTGCTTTCTCACCAATGCTATGAGAGGTCTGGCTGCTCTGCAGCATTGGCAGACTTGATATTGTCAGGGTTATTGTGCTTATGAACCTACCTGTTTATTTCCACTTGACTAGGTTTGTGGTGGCATATTCTCTGGTTTTAATTTGCCTTTCCCTAGCGACTGGTGATGTTGAGCATCTTTTCACGTGTTTCTGTGGCATCTGGATACCTTCTTTGGTAAAGTGTTCAAATCTTTTTCCCGTTTTCTAAAAATTGAGTCATCTGTTTTCTTCCTGAAACGTGGAACATGTTTACAACATGTATTCTGGATACAAGTCCTTTATTAGGTATGTGGTTTGCAAATCTTGTCTCCTAGCCTGTGGCTTCTCTTTTTATTTTTTAAACAGTGTCTTTCAAAGAGCAGAAGCTTTCTTACTTGGATGAAGTCCAGTTTATCTTTTTTTTCTTTTATGGATCATATTTATGGTGTCATATTTAAGAAATCTTTCCCTAATCCAAATATCTATTCAACACTAACAGATAGTAACATGCAATTGTTAGTAAATTCTGTCGGGTCTTTCATTGAGTGTAATTTTCATTGAGTATCTGGTTTCTCAATATAATATTTTGAGTATAAGACACACTGTTTTTTTAAATGAACCACTAATAAAACTAAAAGAATATTTCACTTAAAGGGCTGGCCCCGTGGCCGAGTGGTTAAGTTCACATGCTCTGCTTTGGCAGTCCAGGGTTTGCTGGTTTGGATCCTGGGCCTGGACCTACACACCGCTCATCAAGCCATGCTGTGGTGGTGTCCCACATAGAAGAACTAGAAGGACTTACAACTAGGATATACAACTATGTCCTGGGGCTTTGGGAGAAGAAAAAGAGGAAGATTGGCAACAGATGTTAGCTCAGGGCTAATCTTCCTCACCAAGAAGAAAAAAAGCCAAAAAGGTAGTTTTGGGAGGTGACTCCTGGAGCTGCAGTTCTCCTTTAAAAAGAACATTTCATTTAAACTGTGTTGTGCCATTGATCCATCAGTTGTAAGGTGTAGCCAGATTTTGGAGATACTAAAATATGAAAAAAAATGTATCTTAGAATCATTGAAATACGTTATTTTTTTAGTCTGGTTGGCTGCTGCCCTCACTTTATTATAGATCCTACTAGAAATGCTAGAACCTGGGGTTTTGTTAATTGCTGTGAAGGCAGTAGTATGTTGCTGAATGTGTTTGGGTGATTTCTCTGACCTATGACCCATGAGGGAAAACTGCATGAATAGGAGAGAGAGGATGACAGAATGTACAGAACTGGAATCTGTGTGTATGTGTGTCTGAGAGGGTGATCATGAGAGCACATATTTAGGAGGGATGGGAGTTGACCTGTGGCCACTGTGATAGCAAGAAGCAGTGTCGCAGAGTGAGGAGACCTCTGCCACCGCCAACAGAGGGAGCTTGAAGGAAGCCTCTCGTTGTCTAGGTCTTACTTTCCTCCCTGTGAGCCTAGGGCCGGGTGTTCTGTGGCTCACCAGCCCTGGGACCTGGAGACTCACGAGACCAAAGACTTCGCCACTCAGAGCATCACAACCCATCAGGTCTTACTGGCTGCTGGGGCAGAGTGCGCTCCTGAGTTGCCCAGCTGTTGTACACAAAGAAGTCTGTTCTTAGCCCAGGGTTGTTGAATTCCCCCATATTTGCCTTGAAGAGAACTCGAGCATCATTAGTGCAGTGTTCTGTGGCCTGAAACTTACCTCAGAATTATTCCTAGTGAGTTTAGGCACATCCCTCTTTCTTTACTGTTTGTCACATAGTTTACTAGATACTTGCATGTGCTGTCCATTTGGCTCCTACATTCTCTAGGGATGGAGGAAATGAAAGACAGTAATGATGGGTTTAACAATTTGCAAGTTAGGTTATTTGTGGATAAGTTCCAGAGGTTGTAGAATTTGGATTAAAAACAATATTAGAACTAAGAGAAATAGGATGAGAAGGGGAGACAATAAGTTTCTCTTGCAGAGAATTAAGTGAGTTTATTTTAATTCAAAGCATAGGACTGAGTATGAGCACATCTCAGAGATACTGCGGGTTCACTTCCAGACCACCTCAATAAAGTGCATATTGCAATAAAGCAAGTCACATGAATCTTTTGGTTTCCCAGTGCATATAAAAGTTATGCTTACACTATACTGTAGTCTGTTAAGTGTGCAGTAGCATTATGTCTAAAAAAACTACATACCTTAAGTAAGCCATACTTTGTGGCCAAAAAATGCTGACCGTCATCTGAGCCTTCAGTGAGTCATGTTGAAACATTTCAAACAGTGTGAGAGTCACCAGATGTGACACAGACACGAAGTGAACAAATGCTGTTGGAGACGTGGCACTGGCAGAGCTGCTTGCTGCAGCGTTGTCATAGACTTCCAGTGTGTAAAACGCGGTATCTGGGAGGTGCAGCAGCACAAGGAAATGAGGTCTGGCTGTAATGAGATTCGTGGTTTCAGTGGATGGCTTGGAATGGGTTAGCAAACTGCGTTGTGGGCCATATCCTGTGTTTGTGCGGCGTACGAGCTAAGAAGAGTCATTCCATTTTTAAATGATTGAGAAGAATTCTGTTGTGTGACATGTGAAAACTGTATGAAGTTTGAGTTGATGTCTGTTGGGTTGCTGGCACAGAGCCACGTGCACAGATGCACATGTCATCAGGTGCTGGGGTCACCGCAGCAGCACTGAGGAGTTGCACAGGCTGCATTGGGTGGCCCACAGAGCCTGACAGGCTCACCCTGGCCTTTAAGGAAAAGCTTGCACTGGCTTAGAAAAAACACTGTTCCCTGAGGTGATAGTGGTAAGCTCCCTGGGGCCTTAGAAGAGAAGAGTCGCACGTTTGTGAACCACAGGAGGCGCAGTACCTGATGGTTGTATTAAACTGTGCTCGACTTTCTTTTCTCTTAACAGAGATATCGGACAAAGCCATACTGTTGCAGCCTCTGTAGATACTCCACAAAAGTGCTTACTTCATTCAAAAACCACCTGCATCGCTACCATGAAGACGAAATTGACCAGGAGCTGGTGATCCCTTGCCCAAACTGTGTCTTCTCCTCTCAACCCAAAGTTGTGGGGAGACACTTCAGAATGTTTCATGCACCTGTTCGGAAAGTCCAGAACTACACAGTGAATATTTTAGGTGAAACTAAATCATCTAGGAGTGATGTGATAAGTTTTACATGTTTAAAATGTAACTTTTCAAACACTTTGTACTACAGCATGAAGAAGCATGTGCTGGTAGCCCATTTTCACTACTTAATTAACTCCTACTTTGGCCTGCGAACTGAGGAAATGGGCGAGCAACCGAAAACCGAAGATACCCTTTCTACTGAGAAGATGCCACCATCTGACAAGTATTACTGTAAAAAATGCAATGCCAATGCCAGCAGCCAGGACGCGCTGATGTATCACATTCTCACATCGGATATACACAGGGACTTGGAGAATAAGCTTAGGTCCGTGATTTCAGAACATATTAAGAAGCCTGGACTTTTGAAGCAAATGCATATTGCTCCCAAACCAGCTGCACATGTGGCCATGCCACCGCACACCAATGCTCCGGGCCTCCCAGCTACACCCCCTTGCTTTCACCTTGCCTTGCCACAGAACAGTCAGAGCCAAACCGTAGTCCAGCCAGTTCAGGGCACAGTGCAGCCCGTGACTGTGGCCTCGGCTGCGTCTGGAAGTGTCACCCATTCTCCGCCTGCCGTTGCCCAGTCCCGAGTGACTCTAGTCTCCAGCCCTCTGCCCGTGGGCCAGAGCAGCCTCACTCTCCCGCCCGCAGCTCCCCAGCCTGTCTTTCTTTCTCATGGAGTCCCACTTAATCAGTCAGCAAATCCTCCTGTGTTGCCCTTGAGTCAGCCAGTTGGACCTATAAATAAGTCTGTTGGAACTGGTGTCCTCCCGATAAACCAGACCATCCGCCCAGGGGTTTTACCCCTCAACCAGCCTGTTGGGCCTATTAGCAGACCAGTTGGGCCTGGAGTTCTTTCAGTAAACCGACCTGTTGGGTCTGGTGTCCTTCCTGTCAGTCCCTCTGTCACCCCTGGGGTTCTTCAGGCCGTCTCACCAGGGGTGATTTCTGTGAGTCGGGCAGTCCCGTCAGGGGTCCTTCCTGCAGGCCAGATGACCCCTGCTGGGGTTATCCCTTCGGGACAGACAGCAACTTCTGGGGTTCTCCCTGCGGGCCAGATGGTGCAGTCAGGAGTTCTCCCCATTGGCCAGACAGCCCCATCGGGGATTCTCCCCACGGGGCTGACAGTCCCTTCACGGGTTCTCCCTCCTGGCCAGACGGTCCCCCTGAGGGTTCTCCCTGCAGGCCAGGTGGTCCCACCTGGGCTCCTTTCTCCCAACCACACAGTCTCGTCAGGTGTTCTCCCTGTGAACCAGGGTATTAATTCTGGTGTTCTTCAGCTCAGTCAGCCTGTGATGTCAGGAGTTCTTCCTATGGGCCAGCCAGTGAGGCCTGGGGTCTTGCAACTTAATCAGTCTGTGAATACCAAAATTCTGCCTGCAAATCAGTCAGTTAGACCCGGTACTTCGCAAAACACCACTTTCCTCACGTCAGGCTCCATTCTCAGACAGCTGATACCTACAGGGAAACAAGTGAATGGGATTCCCACATACACCCTTGCCCCGGTGTCTGTCACTTTGCCTGTGCCACCTGGAGGTGTTGCGACCGTTGCCCCTCCCCAGATGCCCATCCAGCTCCTGCAGTCAGGCGCAGCTGCACATATGGGCAGTTCCGTGGCCAGCATGCCCTCCTCTCCAGTGGTAGTGAATACGACTCAGAATATGTTTGTTCAGGCCTCCTCATCTGTGGCAGAGGGGAGTCAGGCGCTCAAACAGGCAAAGCAATGGAAAACCTGCCCGGTTTGCAACGAGCTCTTCCCTTCCAACGTCTACCAGGTACACATGGAGGTGGCTCATAAGCACAGTGAATCCAAATCTGCTGAAAAGCTGGAGCCTGAAAAACTGGCAGCATGTGCACCGTTTTTAAAGTGGATGAGAGAGAAAACAGTTCGGTGTCTCTCTTGTAAATGCTTAGTATCGGAGGATGAGCTTATCCATCACTTACTCATGCACGGCCTGGGGTGCTTGTTCTGTCCGTGCACTTTCCATGATATTAAAGGTCTTTCAGAGCATAGTCGGACTATGCACCTAGGGAAGAAGAAATTACCCGTGGATTATAGTAACAAAGGCTTTCAATTGGATATTGATGCTAATGGCAACCTGCTGTTTCCCCATCTTGACTTCATTACCATACTACCAAAGGAAGAGCTGGGGGAGCGGGAAGTCTACTTGGCAATACTAGCTGGGATACACTCCAAGTCGCTTGTCCCAGTGTATATTAAAGTGAGGCCTCAGACCGAGGGTGCGCCTGGGAGCCCCACCAAACAAGCCTTGACCTGCCCCTTCTGCTTTGGCACCTTTGTGACGACTGAGGCGTATGAGCTGCATTTGAAGGAGAGACACCACATCATGCCCACAGTCCACACGATCCTGAAGTCTCCGGCCTTCAAGTGCATCCACTGCTGTGGGGTTTACACTGGCAACATGACCCTGGCCGCCATCGCCATTCATCTGCTACGCTGCCGGAGCGCTCCCAAGGACAGCAGCTCAGACCTTCAAGTCCAGCCTGACTTCATTGAGAACGGCGAACTGCTGCTGGTCAACGGCGAGGTGCTACACGACTCCAGTTTTTCTGTAAAGAGAAAGCTGCCTGAGGGCCACTTTGGGGCAGAAGACCAGAGGGATGGGGACGAGCGACCTGTCGTCATCCATGCTGATGCAGCCCCCTCTGCAGAAAAGGTGACGAGCGTCGTGCCTTTCAAAAGACAAAGGAATGAAAGCAGGACTGAGGGACCCCTTGTTAATGATGACGCTCTTCAAATTTTAGCATTAAATCCTAAAAAATATGAAGACCGTTCTTATGAAGAAAAAAAGCAGTTCCTTAGAGATTATTTCCACAAGAGACCGTATCCTAGTAAAAAGGAAATAGAACTGTTATCCTCACTCTTATGGGTGTGGAAAATTGATGTGGCTTCATTTTTTGGAAAAAGAAGATACATTTGCATGAAAGCAATAAAAAATCACAAGCCTTCTGTACTTTTAGGCTTTGATATGTCTGAACTTAAAAATGTTAAACACAGATTGAACTTTGAGTATGAACCACAAAACTTGTAAAAAATAATTAGGAAATCTAAAGTACTAGATAATTAGTAGTTTTTCCAATTGAGATTTTAAAAAATGTTATTTTCTTCACTGTATGTTGAACTAATCAATTTCAGTGGTCTTTATGCTGCTCTTTAGATTTATTTCAGGTGCTCAGAAAGACTTCTATATATAGAAGTGAATAGTTCTTTGAAATTTATTGTTTCCTGAAGTTTGATTTTGTAACAATTATTTTTAGTTTTTTCCTCTGTCATGTAAATTAAATCTTTTGATATTTCGTGCACGCCTTGTTTTCCTAGTAGTGTCAGTATTGGATGATTAAAACTGAAATCTACATGTTTGTTTTTTCATTTAAGGAAGTTTCAGCTTGTTTGAGATTACTTGATTAACTGCGACTCAAAGCATTGGTCTCCCTCAGTCAGCTTCTCATCAGCCATCGATACAGTGAACGTGTGTAGAGAAGCATTGGTCTCCCTCAGTCAGCTTCTCATGCAGCAGCGATTGATACAGTGAATGTGTGTAGAGAAGTGAGTGCCAGCCCCCGCGATGTGTAAGGGTGCACTGCGTTAACTTATGCTGATTTCTTCTTTGTGAGATATTGGTTTATTAGATTATAATTTTGATTTACATTCTTTTCAGGTATATCCTAACAGCTGTTTTTGATTATAACTCATAGGAAACCAAACATTTTCATTTTAAAAAAATTACTGAACCTGAAATCTGCTATTTAGCTCATAAGTCAAAAAGTTATTTTACAAATAAAGTAATTCTGTAGGTGCAGAAGTGCTTTTCAGTGTAGACTTTCCCCTCTTTTTGATATGGTGATAGTCATTTTTCCATTCAACGGTAAAACCATAAGTCTTAGTGCCTTTAGAATAAACACTGAAAACACACACACCAACTCTCCTCCTCACCTGACTGTCCATAAGCCAGTGAAAGGGAAGGGCCGTGTTCCTCAGGAATGAAGTTTTTACACCTGAGTGTGGACACTCACTGAAATGTAAGCTAGGTTTTCAGGGGACAAGGTGGAGTGACAAGTCCCCATGGCTGGCATATGAAATCTCGGATGGTTTCCTAGAGGGAAATGAATTTGTTTTGGAGAAATGGGCTTTTCCATAGTTTAGTTGTCCAGGTTAATGGGCCAGGATATTGCTAAAGAACGCCTTTGTATTACTCTCCTTTGGACAGTTAAACCTCGGTTGTTTTCACACAATATAAAATAACTTAAAGCACCAGAACAGGAATGGAGGCCAGCCCCTGTAGACCGGAAGTCAGGCTGCTGGTGACACACAGCAGAGGCGCCTGTCCAACGTATTCAGAGGATGTGACCGTCTCTGGGAAATAGATAACGTTGCTATATGGATTTAAAAAAAATACAATACTCGCATGTAATTGCTATAATGTGCATTTTTGAGGCAGTTGTGAAACTGGTCTGTGATTGTTGGTGTACTCTGTTGTAAATTCAAAAAGAGCTTGTTGAAGTTTATTTTTTTTTTACCTATTGTTTTCAGAGTGTCTATTTTGAATTAAAATTTGTTATATTACTGCAAATACAACTGTTTAATTTTTTTGACAGTTAAAATGTCTCTGTGACTCAGGAATAATCTAAACAAGGATATAGATACCACATTTATTTTCTGAAGAACATTACTTGTCATTGTGAAAATAAGTCGGCATAATCCAAAAGGACTAATTAATTACCAGTGTCACAAAACAGATGTGGCTGGAGATGCTTGACGTGTCAGAAGAGGATGCTGGGGAGCCGGGAGCTTGCCTTGGTGGAGGCTGCTCGCCAGTGCTCGTGCCCGTGCGGGGAGGCCAGCTTTAGAGGTGCCGACAGGGACAGTCTGCTGTTTGCGTGGTTTCATCCCCCTTTAGTTCACATCAGTCAGGTTTCTGTTGGCGTTTTGAGCCTGATCATTCTTTGTTGGGGGTGACTGTCCTGTCCATTGTAGGAGCAGAACAGCATTCCTGGCCTCCACCCACTCCAGGTCAGTAGTATCTCTGCCCCCACTCCCCCAGGTGTGACAACCAAAAATGTCATTGCCAAGTATTCCCTGGGGGGCACAGCCCTGACTAGACCCACTGTGTTAAAGGAATTCTGATTTTGAATTATATTTTAGTTGTCTTTCAGCTTGTGATGCTGAGTTTTTGTATGTTATGTTAGTTTACTGGTTATTAATTTTTTAGGTTCACAGATCAAAATTTGATATAAGCCGAGCTTCAAAAGCACATGTGGGAGTTCTTGCAAATATAGAAAATGAGTAAATTTATTATTTGAAAATAAAAAGCTAGACCATAGATGAATAGTTTAGTGGTGGGGGCTTTTTAAACTGATGTCTAAAAGATGATTAGAAATTGAGAGAGATGGAGGCAGTTCTTTTTTTTATATGATGGTTACAAAACGTATACTTTAAAAATTTTTTTAGCAATGTAGCTTCAACTTTAAAAATGTTACGTATTTGAAGTCTAATTGAAATTTCAGTTAAAAACAAAATGTATTGTACTATTTTAGCTTCTTGAATTCTGTTACCCTTCTGTTTGGCAAATAGAAACCACATTTCATTTGTTGCAGCGAATAATAAATGACAGGCAATAATTCAAGAGGGGCCCCAAAACTTTTCATCCACAAAATAACAAAAATGAGAAGCCCCTTCACTACCCAAGCCTTTGGTAACTTTTTCTTTTGATTGCACTTCTCCCACCCGCATCGTGCTGTTTCCACAGTGGAACTCTGACTTCAGATCTTACACGACTTGGGAGCCAGTCTGTCAGCTTGCCTTAACAGAATGGAGGTCTCTAACTTAGTTGAGGGACCTGGACAAGCTGTCTTTGATTTCAGCCTCGTCCTAAGGCCCAGGAATGTTTTCTTTAAAATCTGCAGGCGAGTGAGGTGGAAAGGGCAGAGACAGGAGACGGCAGCCAGCAAAGTGTGGCCCCACAGCACTAAGGACAGCAGCCTCCCGAGTGTGAATCCCACACAGCGCGGGAGGATGCCTTCAGTTACTTCTGTAATGTGGCCACAGGGCAGACGTCTGGATGGCAGACGTCACCATGATGAAGGCATGGAGACCCGGGCAGGGGTGAAGCCAGGCAGACAGAAGTGGAGATGCCCATGTTCAAGGATGGTGTGCTGGATACAGAAGCAGCATTGGCACCACAGTCGAAGATGTGGCCCAAGAGCGTGAGGCTGGCATGGCATAGATGGTGTCAGTGCTGACAGGTGGGTGCTCTTCAAATCAGCCTACCAGGTTCACCCTCCCTTCCTCCTTCACCTCCATCAAGATCAAACAAAACAGCCAGTCAGTGAAGGACCCTCGCTGGTCCACATAGCACCAGATAACCACAACAGCACAGACGGCACAGCTGCCGTATCGCCACCCTGGACTGGTATTTGTGGGCACAGATGTTTTTCTGGAGCTCTTCCGGGAACCACTGGTGCATGTAGTTAGTAGGAAAGGGCTGTGGCTCCTGCAACGCCTTCTGCCACCTTTTCGGTGTCGGGCACACACTATCCTTTCGTTCCATCTCCCTTGCTTTCAGAGCTAGCAACCCAGGCTCGGCCTGCAGTGGGTGAGCGTTCTCTGCAGCAGCAGTCACGTTCCTGCCACGAGCCCCAGGGGTGCACGGCGGGGCGGGGTGTCCCCCTCCTGTTAACTCTGTTAACCTGATGATGATTGTGCAGTTCTGTATTTCTTAACAGTTCGCTGAACAAAGCAACAGATAACGCTGACTAAGGAAAGAAAAGAAGAAAACAGCCCCAAAACGCTAACCTAGTTTTTACATTAGTTTTTAGGCAAGCCGTCCTAGTAAATAATAAACATTGATCAACTGTTTACTATTGCTAGGAAATAGGCTGAGTAGTAATAATAATGTCCTATGTATTCCTTACTGTGATCTCTGCACTGTTAGAAGAGTGATGATAGCATTTTAACGTTCACAACAATCCTACAAAGTAAATGGTAGTATCCCATTTTACATATAAGGAAACTGAGGCACGGAGAGGTTAAATAAACTGTCCAAGGTAGGGAGCTACAGGGTGGAGAGAGCTGGGATGACAACTGGGAGGCCCGGCTTCATGCTCTTAGTTGATGTATCGCCTCTATTCATGTAATACCCCACTTTGACCCATAATAACCGTATGGTGTAAGTCTTAACTGCATTTTACAGATGAAGAAGAGAGTCCCTGCTGAACTTCCATCAACTAAGGAGTAAAAACTCCAGCCATGATATGCAGAGAGGAGACTTTTTAGCTTTAAAAACTGAAGCCAAATTCCATTCTCTCACCGGTTACTATAATTTTAATGTTCTGAAATCAATTCCCTTTCCCTGGTGGCGAGAGCCTGTTTCTAGCCCTCCTGCCTTCCTCGGTGGAAAGCTGCTCTTCGGGGCACACTTGCTGACGTACACTTCTGGAAGATAGGCAGTTGTTAAATCTCAGCTTTAGAATTTTTCTCATTTTTGATACTTTGTCCAAATTACTACTTAATCTTTAAAGTTATAAGTTTGAAAATAATTTTAGCAATAAAGACATTATATCGGGAAACTTTCACATTCCGTGCAGTGAATGCACCATAAGAACATGCTGCTTAGAGCAGTACCCCGTCGTCACTTCTTTCAGATTCTAGGCTCAGGAGTTTCTTAATTTGTGATCCATGAGCCATCGGAGTAAAAAGTGTAAATGTCCACGAAAGTTAAAGTCTAGATTACATTCTCAGACTTTTCAGAATATGCAGCCAGAGTGAGACTTTACATGTACCGTCAGCCTCGAAGACCTGTGATAATGAGCCATGAAAACAGCCTAAACTGTGTGCTTGTTTGGGGTCTGCTGTCTGGGAGGGACAGCCTATAGGATAGAGTAAAATAAAAATAAAACTCGGTTGTATCTCACAGGGATCTTTAAGTCCACCGTATTGTCATGTTGAAAACAAATAGTAATAAAAGTCATTCACGCAAATGATCCAGCTACACAACTTGAGAGGAAAAGTACATATAATGCTACCCAGTAGTAGCTAAGGTTAGTTTTTCACAGCCTTTTAAAGAAGCTGCCCCCAAACCACTTTTCTTTATTCCGTTCATAAAATCATGAGCAATACGATTGTTTATTTTTAAACAAAAAAAATATGTAAAGTCCTTGTCAGAAGGGAAGCTTTTCCAATAAAAATTTAAAATTTTATTAATATTTAAATTATAAACCAAACTTCAGCAACCATATAGACAAACTGTTTACTGTGAATAAACAGACTGTGTGGTCATACTTTCAGATACAAATTCAGAATTAGTTGTCATGAATGAATATAGTTTCTCAGAGGTTAGTTTCTTACGGTTTACAATTCATGCTATGGAAAGTTTAATATAATGTTAAATCATTTATTATTTACCTAAAAGTAAGCTAGAGAAAACTGAATAACAGCAATGAATAATAAAGCTTTAATGGTTCAGTAGTTTTTCTTAAGATAATTTTTCTGTATAGATATATAGATATATTTTGAAAAGATAATACTATTAGTTGAGTTGTACAATCCACAAAAACAACACTTTTGCCAAAGTTTACAGATAAGTTGATTCGTTTTGCTTCCCCAACTCCCTACCAAGCAGCGATCAGAACTGGAAGACTGAAGACAGAGAAGATCCGACATCGAGCATGAAATAACGAGACTGAGAAGACAGCTGAAGATAAACTGAAAAGCCCACAGAACAACGTCAGACGTGGATGTGAATGTGAGATCAAACTCAGACTGCGTCCCACAAATGCTGGGAAGAGTTTTCATGCCGAGTTCGATGTAAGGTCTTCTTGTTACAAGGAGAACTCATTACACTGGTTCTAAAAGGACGGGAGATTCATCCATGGTTTGCTGTTGTCTTGTGGAAGATGTCTTCTGAAAACAATGGGAAATTCCTAGGAGATCATTTTAAAGAAATTATGGATTTTTCAGGGAGGGTAATTTTGGGTTATTTTTAAAAACTAATTTTGTCTACATTTTATATGTGCTTTCAAACTTACACAAAAGAAGGAGGGCACGGTAACTGATGCAGGAACTTTTGAAACGCACTGGGGAAGCCCCAGTTCAGCCCTGCCACTCTAGTCGCAGGACTCCAGTACTAACAAGGCCTTTCAACCACGTTCAGTCCTCACATGAACACTCTTGTGATGTGACACATATGTCAGCCTAGCACCCTTAAGGATAAATTCAACCCAGTAAAGTTTTCTAGCCATATTCTAGCTATTGGCATTGTCAATGTTTTGGCTTCTACATAACATTCTGTGTTCACTGACTTGATGACTGAAGGGAAAAGTTGAGTTACTAAAAATAGATGTGTTGCTACTGAAATGTTAAACATGGTATCAACACAATAGTTTAAAAACGAAAATGAAAGACTTGGTGAATTCAGTATGAGATCTATTCAGTAATGAAGTTAGATTGTCTAGGGACATTACTGTGTCTATACATTCTTATCTGAGTTCCACTTAGCAACAAACCCTTAAATATATGTTTAGAACTGCACACTGTTGTTCAAATGAAATGTATCTTGTTTCCTGGATCAAAATACTTATCCATAATGTCTGAGGGACTTGGTATAATTTAAACAATATCCCCAATCGAGTTTCTCAATACTTAATAAGTTCTGAATCTGAACTGTTTAACTTGCTCTGTGGCATCTGAGAATCTACACCAAGCTCCTGGCCCACAATCCTGCTTTTCTGTTTACAAAATGGCAGGGGGAGGTGGTTCCTTCTGTTTCACAAGAAATGGTCTCAATAGCATCACACGTTTCTTCCATGCACTAGGAATGGGGTCTTTGCCATTCCCGAGTGGCTGATCACCTGCTTCCTCGCAGCGACCTGCCTAGGGGTGGATTAGTTGGTGTCTGTACCTTGCTGTCCCACAGGGCTGCCAAAGCGGCTGCAAAAAACGACTGGATAGGCAGATTCAAAGAGTTTAGAGCACAGTATATTTTCAAGGGTGACCATACCAGTCTTTTTGCTTTCTAATATGAGGTCTACCTCAGTCCAGATCTCTTGGTTGCATAACTCAAACTACTTAGGTTAGCATAAAAGTCTTGAGAGATTTTCTTTCCTTACACCTTTCTATGCATCCTCAATAGTCAGGTACCTTTGCCTTTGAGGATAAGCGATGTGCAGGAGAGACCACCAGGAAGACAGTGAATGATTAATTTTCTTTGATTTAAAATTTAATATTCATATATTAAAAAAATTAAGCTGCTACCTGCATTTGGTAATGTTATATTCTTCCAGTAGGGTTTGTTCCCTGTTAAAACACTATTTGTGTGCATATGCTAAGATTGTCAGCAACATATTTTATAAGTATTCCACTATAGGGAAGATACTGCAGACCTGCCTAAAGCAGTAAAGTATCTTTGGACCAAATGTCTCTGGGTATGTGCTATATACATCTGTCTGCGTATCAAAGCTTATATCGATTTAGATGAGGTGTCCAGTAGTAGAAAGATGCTAATAAAAATACAAAGGGAAGCTTAAGACCCAATAAGACAAGACAAAGTGCTTCAACTGTTGAACACATTCCTTGTGAGTTTATTTGTATCAACTTGAGTTCATTGGAATCTTTCAGAATGCATTACACACCTCAAGTTTGCCTCATTTCTGTGGCTTTAGGGTAAGTGTGTGGTACGCTTTCATTTACAAGATGTGCAGTCTCAGCAAATCTAAAATCTAAGCATAAAAGGGGAGCTAGAATAAGTGATTCCGACTACATAATTCTGAATAAATGTGGTCTTCATTACTATATTACATATGGTAGGTTTCTGAAATTTGTCAGAAACAGGCATTAATGTTGGATGAAAAGAGCTCAAATGAATCAGTCCATCAATGGAGACAACAGTGAGTGTGACGTCGTTGGTCCTTTATTGTGTCAGTCCCCTTGTCGGGTCTCTTCACCAGATCCCCACGTGCGCTGGTGTCACAGTGCCAGAGACTGAGAGCATGATCTGCCCTGTGCTCGCATCTCCACCTGATCCCCACGTGCGCTGGTGTCACAGTGCCACAGACTGAGAGCGCGACCTGCCCTGTGCTCGCATCTCCACCTGATCCCCACGTGCGCCGGTGTCACAGTGCCACAGACTGAGAGTGCGACCTGCCCTGTGCTCGCATCTCAACCTGATCCCCATGTGCGCTGATGTCACAGTGCCACAGACTGAGAGCGTGACCTGCCCTGTGCCCTGGGAGCTGACTCTTTCCTGCACATGTACACGTGTGTTATTACTGCACACATGCATGTAACCCCCGTTCTGTCCCTGGGAGCAGTGGCACCAGGAGCAGTGAGCATACCTAGGACCCAGATCTTGGCTTCTAAACACAATTCTCCACAGAAGGGAATCAGAGCTTCTTGAAGAAAAGCCTTACTTTAGGTCTGAGGCAGGAAAAGTATAAACATGAAACATCTTGTTGAACCAGAAAGTGAGAATGTGCTTCGAAGAATGATGGGGGAATGTGAAAAAGATATGCAAACCAGCTTTAAGAGACTCCCACTAGCCAAATATGGGACATTTGGACATCAAAATAAATAATGATGTAATGGATTGTAACTCATTGAATGATATAGGAATCCATGGGTTTATACAGATATCAATGACTTGAAAATTTGATGAGGAATGCGATATTTCTATAGTCTCAAAATACATCCCTACAAAATACTTCATATTACTAAGGAGAGAAAAGCTTGGGAGGCCCGCAGATGCCACCTTGATGAAGTGGTCAGTGAGTGGACATCATCAGTAATGGGACAGATCAAAATGGTGTGCCGCCTGTTAGAATGTATGAAGAAGATGCCATTGCTTCTGCGATTGTTCTTGCCAAGGGGATGTCACCTGAGCTATCCTCAGACAAAACCGAATTACAAGATAACTAGCCTGTAACCTTCGGAGGTGTCAAGGACATGAAAATCAAGGAAAGACTGAGGAACTGTTCCAGACTGAAGGATACTGAAGACAACTAACTGCAACGAGTGATTCTGAACTGGTCCTTTTACCATAAAGGGCATTATTGAGGCAGCTGGCAAAGCAGGAATGAGGTGAAAGATCAGGCAGTAGTAACATAATGTTAACT
The DNA here is from genome assembly GCF_021613505.1 of Equus quagga. Taxonomy (NCBI): domain Eukaryota; kingdom Metazoa; phylum Chordata; class Mammalia; order Perissodactyla; family Equidae; genus Equus; species Equus quagga. The sequence continues at coordinate 124,230 of NC_060275.1, read as the reverse complement.
TCTGCATTCTTTTTGTCACCATAGGGGATTTTATAATAATAAAAGTAGAAAAAATCCAGTGCTAGGAGCCAGGATATCTGGGCTCTCACTTATTTTTTATTTTATTGAGGTATAATTGACATATAACATTATCTTAGTTTCAGGTGTACAACATAGTGATTTGATATTTATATATATTGCAAAATGATCACCACAATAAGTGTAGTTAAAATCTATCACCATTCATAGTCACAATTTTTTTTTTCTTTTGATGAGGACTTTTAAGATGTAATCTCTTAGCAACCATCAAATGTGCAGCACAGTATCATTAACTGTGGTCACCGTGCTGCACATGACACTCCAGGACTCATTTACTTCATACTTGGAAGTTTGCACCTTTGACCACCTTCACCCATTTTTCCCCACCCCCCCAGTCCCTGCCTCTGGCAACCACCAATCTCTTCTCTGTATCTACGACCTTGGTGTTTTTTTTTTTTTCTTGAGGAAGATTAGCCCTGAGCTAACATCTGCCTCGAATCCTCCTCTTTTTGCTGAGGAAGATTGTTGCCCATCTTTCTATATCTGGGAGGCCCGCCACAACATGGCTTGATAAGCTGTGTGTAGGTCTTTGCCTGGGATCTGAACCAGCGAACCCCGGGTCACTGAAGCGGAGCACACAAACTTAACCACTACACCATGGGGCCAGCCTCAGGTTTTGTTATGTTTAATTCCACTTATAACTGAGATCACATGGCATTTGCCTTTCTCTTTTTGACTTATTTCACTTAACATAATGCCTTCAATGTCCATCTGTGTTGTTGCAAATGACAAGATTTCATTCATTTTTATGGCCGAATAGTATTCTATTGTATATATATATATGCCACATTTTCTTTATCCATTCATCCATCAATGGACACTTAAGTTGTTTCTATGTCTTGGCTATTGTAAATAATGCTGCAATCTACATAGGGGTGTATATATCTTTTTGAATTACTGTTTTCATTTTCTTCAGATAAATGCCCAGAAGTGGAATTGCTGGATCATATGGTAGTTCTATTCTTAATTTTTTGAGGAAGCTCCATACTGTTTTCCATAGTGGCTGCACAAGTTTACATTCCAAACAACAGTGCACGAGGCTTCCCTTTTCTCCACATCCTCATCAGCACTTGTTATTTCTTGTCTTTTTGATAATAGCCATTCTAAAAGGTATGAGGTGATATCTCATTGTGATTTTGATTTGCATTTTCCTGATGATTAGTGATGTAGAGCATATTTTCATGTACCTGTTGGCCATTTGTATGTCTTCTTTGGAAAAATATCTATTCAGATCTTCTGCCCAAGTTTTAATTGGTTTATTTTTTGCTATTGAGTTGTATGAGCTTTTTATATATTTTGGATATGAACCCCTTATCAAATATATGACTTGCAAATATTTTCTCCCATTTGGTAGGTTGCCTTTTCATTTTGTTGATTTCCTTAGCTGTGCAGAGCTTTAGTCCCACTTATTTTTGCTTTTGTTGCCTTTGCTTTTGAAGTGAGATCCAAAAACTCATCACCAAGACCATTGTCAAGGATCTTACCGTCTAGGAGTTTTATGGTTTCAGGTCTTACACTCAAGCCTTTAATCCACTTGGTTAATTTTTGTGTATGGTGTAAGACAGTAGTCTAATTTCATTCTTTTGCATTTTGCTGTCCACTTTTCCCAACACCAGTTATTGAAGAGACTTTCCTTTCCCTACTGTATATTCTTGGCTCCTTTGTCATAAATTAGTTGACTATATATGCATAGATTTATTTCAGGGCTCTCTATTCTGTTCCATTGGTCTATGTGTCTGTCTCTATGCCAAAACCATACTCTTTTGATTACTGTATCTTTGTAATAGTTTGAAACCAGATAGCGTGATGCCTCCAGCTTTGGTCTTCTCAAGATTGCTCTGGCTATTTGGTGTCTTTTGTAGTTCTGCACAAATTTTAGGATTGTTTGTTCTGTTTCTCTGAAAAATGCCATTAGACTATTGATAGGAATTGTACTGATTCTGTAGATTGCTTTGAGTAGTATGGGCATTTTAACAATATTAATTTTTCCAATCCATGAGCATGAACTATCTTTCCATTTATTTGTGTCTTCTTCAATTTCTTTCATCAATGTCTTATAGTTTTCAGTGTACAGGTGTTTCACCTCCTTGGTTAAATTTACTCCTAGGTATTGTATTCTTTTTGATGCAGTTGTAAATGGGATTGTTTTCTTAATTTCTCCAATAGTTTGTTATTAGTGTATAAAAGTGAAACATTTTTTTATATTGATTTTGCATCCTGAAACTTTACTGAATTCATTTGTTAGTTCTATCAGTTTGTGGTGCCTTAGGGGTTTTCTACATATAATATCATGTCATCTGCAAATAGTGACAGTTTTACTTCTTTCTTTCCAATTTGGCTGCCTTTTATTTCTTTTTCTTGCCTATTGGCTCTGACCAGGACTTCCAATACTATGCTGAATAAAAGTGGCAAGAATGGACATCCTTGTCTTGTTCCTATCTTACAGGAAAAGCTTTCAATTTTTCACCATTGAATGTGATGTTAGCTGTGGACTTGTCATATGTGGACTTTATTATGTTGAGGTACATTCCCTCATACCCACTTTGTTGAGAGTTTTCATCATAAATGAATGTTGAATTTTATTAAATGCTTTTTCTGCATCTACTAAGATGATAGTATGATTTTTATCCTTCATTTTGTTAATGTGGTGTATAAGATGGATTGATTTGCAGATGTTGAACTATCCTTGCATCTCTGGAATAAAACCCACTTGATCATGGCGATCCTTTTAATGTATCATTTAATTCAATAATCCAATTGTTGATTTGATTTGCTAATATTTTGGTGAGGATTTTTGCATCTATGTTCATCAGGGATATTGGCCTGTCATTTTCTTTTCTTGTGGTTTCCTTGTCTAGTTTTGGTATTGAGATAATGCTGAAATGAGTGAAATGAGTTTGGAAGTGTTCCCTCCTCTTCTAGTTTTTGAGAGAGTTTGAGAAGGAGTTTGGAAGTGTTCCCTCCTCTTCTAGTTTTTGAGAGAGTTTGAGAAGGATTGGTACTAATTCTTCTTTAAATGTTTTGGTAGAATTCACCAGGGAAGCCATCTGGTCCTGGACTTTTTGTTGGAAGGTTTTTCGTTACTGATTCAATCTCCTTACCAGTAATTGTTCTATTCAGATTTTCTATTTCTTCATGATTCGGTCTTGGGAGATTGTATGTTTCTAGGAATTTATTCATTTTTTCTAGGTTGTCCAATTTGTTGGTGTATAATTCTTCATAGTAGTCTCTTATGACCTTTTATAGTTCTGTGGTTATCAGTTGTAATGTCTCCTCTTTTATTTCTGATTTTATTTATTTAAGCCCTGTCTCTTTTTTTCTTGGTGAGTCTAGTTTGTCAATTTTGTTTATCTTTTCAAAAAACCAGCTCTTAATTTCTTTTTTTGATTTTATTTTATTTTTTATTTTTTGAGGAAGATTAGCTCTGAGCTAACTACTGCCAATCCTCCTCTTTTTGCTGAGGAAGACTGGCCCTGAGCTAACATCCATGCTCATCTTCCTCTACTTTATACGTGGGACGCCTACCACAGCATGGCTTTTGCCAAGCGGGCCATGTCTGCACCTGGGATCTGAAGCAGTGAACTCTGGGCTGCTGAGAAGCAGAACATGTGCACTTAACCACTGCACCACCGGGCCGGCCCCCAGCTCTTAGTTTCATTGATCTTTTCTATTGTCTTTGTAGTCTCTACTTCATTTATTTCTGTTCTGATCTATGTTATTCCCTTCTTTCTACTAACTTTGGGCTTCATTTGCTTTTCTTTTTCTAGTTCCTTTAGGTGTAAAGTTAGGTTGTTTATTTGATATTTTTTCTTATTTCCTGAAGTATGCATTTATCACTATGAACGTCCCTCTTAGAATTGCTTTTGCTGCATCCCATAAAGTTTGGTATGTTGTATTTCCATTTTCATTTGTCTCAAGGGTATTTTTTGATTTCTCCTTTGATTTCTTTAGGGACCCACTGGTTATTCAGTAGCATGTTGTTCAATCTCCACATATTTGTGAATTTTCCAGGTTTATTTTTATAATTGACTTCCAGTCTCATACCATTGTGGTTGAAAAAGACCCTTAATATGATTTCAATCTTTATTAAGTTTATTAAGACTTGTTTTGTGGCCTAACATATGATCTATCTTCGAGAATGTTGCATGTGCACTTGACAAGAATGTGTATTCTGCTGCTTTTAGATGGAATGTTCTGTATATATCTATTAAGTCCGTCTGGTCTAATGTGTCATTTAAGGCTGATGTTTCCTTATTGATTATCTGTCTGGATTATCTATCCATTGATTTAAGTGGGATGTTAAATTCCCCTACTATTATTATATTACTGTCTATTTCTCTTTTAGGCCTGTTAATATTTGCTTTATGTATTTAGGGGCTCCTATGTTAGGTGCATAAATATTCACAAACATTCTATCTTCTTGTTAGATTAACTCCTTTACCATTATATAATGCCCTTCTTTGTCTTTTATTACAGTCTTTGTTTTACAGTGCATTTTGTCTGATATAAGTGTAGCTACCCCAGCCTTCCTTTGGTTTCCATTTGCATGAAACATCTTTTTCCATCCCTTCACTTTCAGTCTGTGTGTGTCCTTATCTCTCAAGGTGAGTCTCTTGTAGGCATCTATAGATGGCTCTTGGTTTTTTTAATCCGTTTTCCACTCTATGTCTTTTGATTGGAGCATTTAGTCCATTACAATTAAAGTAATTGTTGACAGTATGCACTTATTGCCACTTTGTTAATTGCTTTCTGGCTGTTTTGTAGCTTCCCTTTGTTCTTTTTCTTCCTTTGTGTCTTGATGACTTTCTTTAGTGTTATGCTTAGATTCCTTTCTCACTATCTTTTGTCTATCTTCTACAGGTTTTTGCTTGGTGGTACCATGAGGCATACATATAACAACCTATATTTATAATAGTCAATATTTTAAGTTGATAACAACTTAAGTTTGATCACATTCTAAAGCTCTACATTTTTACTCCCTTTCCCCACATTTTATGTTTTTGATGTCACCTTTTACATCTTTTTATCTTGTGTATCCCTTAACTAGTTATTGTAGTTATAGTTCTTTTTACTACTTTTGTCTTTTAACCTTCATACTAGCTTTGTAAGTGATTAATCCACTACCTTTCCTATATATTTACTTTCACCAGGGAAATTTATACTTTCATATGTTTTCTTGTTACTAATTAGCACTCTTTCTTTTCAGCTTATAGAAGTTGCTTTAACATTTCTTGTTAGGTTGGTCTAGTGGTGATGAATTCCTTTAGCTTTGCTCGTCTGGAAAACTCTTTATCACTCCTTCGATTCTGAATGATAACCTTGCTGGATAGAGTATTCTTTGTTGAAAGCTTTTTCTTTCAGCACTTTGAATATATTATGCCACTCCTTCTGGCCTGGAGAATTTCTGCTGAAAAATCTGCTGCTAGTTTTTTGGGGGTTCCTTTGTACATAACAAGTTGCTTTTCTTTTGCCGCTATTAAGATTTTCTCTTAGTCTTTAACTTTTGACATTTTCATTATAATGTGTCTTGGTGTGGGTCTCTTTGGGTTCATCTTATTTGGCACTCTCTGGTTTCCTGGATCTGGATGTCTGTTTCCTTCCTTAGGTCAGGGAAGTTTTCAGCCGTTATTTCTTTAGATAAGTTTTCTGCCTCTTTCTCCCTCTTTTCACCTTCTGGGACCGCTATAATGTGAATGTTGGTCTATTTGATGTTGTCCTATAAGTCTCTTTAGGTATCTTCACATTTTTTCATTTTTCTTTTTGATCCTCTGATTGGGTCTGTTCCACTGCCCTGTCTTCAAGTTCACTGACCCTTTCTTATGCTTCATCTGGTCTGTTGTTGAAACCCTCTAGTGTTTTTGTTCAGTTCAGTGATTATATTCCTCTGCTCTGTGACTTCTATTTGGTACTTTCTTAAATTTTTTATCTCTTTGTTGAAATTCTCATTGTGGTCATCCATTCTTCTCCTGAGTTCAGTGAGCATCTTTATGAGCATTACTTTGAATTTTTTTTTTTTAAAGATTGGCACCTGAGCTAACATGTTGCCAATCTTCTTTTTTCCTTCTTCTTCTCCCCAAAGCCCCCCAGTACATAGTTGTATATTCTAGTTGTAGGTCCTTCTAGCTCTGCTATGTGGGACGCCACCTCAGCATGGCTTGATGAGCAGTGCTAGGTCTGTGCCCAGGATCTGAACCCATGAAACCTTGGGTTGCTAAAGCGGAGTGCGTGCACTTAACCACTCGGCCATGGCGCCAGCCCTGACTTTGAATTCTTTATCAGGTAAATTACTTATCTCTATTTCACTAAGGTTTTTCCTGAGGCTTTGTCTTGTTATTTCATTCGGAACATATTCCTTTGCTTTCTCATTTTGCTGGACCACCTTGTCTGTTTCTATGCATTGGGTGAAGCAGCCACCTCTCCCACTCTTGAAGGAGCAGCCCTGTGTAGGAGACGAACCCTGTCGTTCAGCCCTGCCCTAGCACTTGGTGGTCTCGCAAACCTTTGTGATTGTCCAAGCCACTTATTTTAATAGCTCCAGTTGTTGAGGGTTTGCCAAGACCTGTCAATGTCCCAAAGGGGAAGATCTCAGTCAATCAGCACCTACATTCAGGCTGATTTGAAACCAGATCCTCAGGCAGCAGCTTTTAAAGTATGCAAGTAGATACAGCCCTGCAAGATTGCAGGCATAAGCCCTGCTGGCCACCAGATGTGGTGACCTGGCGATGTCCCTTGCGCAACAGTCGTAAACATCAGGGCCCCAGACAGGTGCATAAACTGTTATCTGGGAGGCACTGGTGAGCTGTGGTGAGGCCAAGGGAGAGGACAACCATGGTGCCCCTGGCTTATGTTCCTTGAGAGCCCCTCTGTAGGTCTCTAGCTGTGTGCCAGACAGATGCCTGCCCCTCACACCAGAGCCCCCAGCAAGCACACAGGCCCTCTCCTCAGAAAGACTGAGCTGTGTTTCAGCCTGCTGCCTGGGCAGTGCCCTGGGGATCATGGTCTGACAAGAGCTCTCTCTCTGTCAGAGCTATCTCTGACAGCCCCGTGGGACCCAGGAACGCAAGCCCCCAAGCTGTGAGAGCCAGGGGGTCAAGGGGTGTCCCCTGGGCAGCAGCCACAAAACACAGGGCACCAGCTGTGTGTAAAAGCTCCCCTGTGAGACACGCTGGTGCTGTGGAGCACAGCAGAGGGAACACGTGAAGATCCATATCTTCACCCTCTGAGGAAGAAGAAAAAAATCCAAAAATGGAGGCACTTGCCAGCTTTAGCGAGGCAGAGAGAGTGTGCCAAAGTGGCGCCTGCCAGTGCCCCTGTCCCAGAGAGAATCCCAACAGGCCTGGCCCCTCAGGCTGATGATTTAAGGTTAGCAAATGAATCTCCTTCAAATATAGTCTGGGCACTTTCCAGCGGCTGCTCTGCACTGGGCCCTGGGGCAGTGCATCTGCACGCAAGCCTTTAAGAGGCCTTTCTCAGTTTGCTGCAGCCCTTTGGGGCTTGTGGACATGAGCCCTGTTGGTTTTCAAAGCCCAATGTTTTGGGGGTTTGTCTCTCAGGTGCAGGCCTTGAAAGGTGGGTGGGGTGGCTGATGTGGGTTAAGAGAGCTTGCTCCCTGGGGAGGAGCCCCGGGTGTGCGACTTCCCTCCTTACTGCAGGTCACCGCGCTTGGGCGGGGTCTTGGCGAGACCGCCTCGGCCTCTCCTACCTGCTGCGATGGGGCCTCTTCTCGTTTGTCAGGATGAAGCGGCTGCTCAGCTAGTTTCCAGGTCTTCCTGTAGATTCCGTGAGTCTGTGGGAGGAGGTGAGTTCGGGACCCTCCATGTCGCAGTCCTGAACCACCCCCTCCCAGTCCCAGATCTTGGCAGCTGTGCTGGGCTCTCTAGGAGAATGTCCTCCTTAGGAGGAAATTGAAACCAGGGTTCCTAGGGCATCAGTTTGGTGGCTGACTCCTCAGCTTTTTTGCTATACTTGCAACTTTTCCATAAAGTTGTTTCAAAAGAAAAAAAGAACTTCAAAATGTTCATGTCCTTTGATTCAGTGATTTCATTTCTAGGAATCTGTCCTAAGGAAATATCAGAAACCTAAGCCAAGATGTATGTATAAAGCTTCTGTACTTTTTGTAATATGAAAACTAACCCACTATCAGGAAAATGGAAACTCAGTTTAGGTATATCCATATTTTGCAGCTATTAAACATACTGTTCTGGAAGAATTTTTGTTGCCATGGGAACATTGTCGTGACATATTACATGAGAAAGCAGGATGCACAATCCTGCGTGGTTTCTCCCTTACTTGTCTAGTATCCATCGAGTTCTGCAGAAACGCCTCAGTGGGAACAGTGATTCTCTGCTGGGATTACTGCTTCCTTATACATGATATTGCTTAAACTTTCCAGAATGAGCATATATAATTTTTATAACAAGAAGAAAAAGTAAGGTTAAAAAAACCAAATGACGCCCTTGTCTCCCGGAACCTTCCAGAGATTTCCAAGGTGTCATGACACCCCCGGTCCTGTAGCCACACAGCAGTCCTGGGTTTATCTCTGTGGCCTTCAATTGCTTCATTTACTACTTTTTTTAAAATGGAAGAATCTATATTTTTTCTGACTACAGAATTGATCGCTTGCATTTTCCTGAAAACCTCAAAGAGTTAGAAAGGAGAAGTCCAAAACCCCATCCCCGAGACAGCCTGTTGTGGTGCATGGCCTTGGGTTTTGTGTCCACACTGTGTTTGGTTTCAGGGCTCCCCTGTCTGGACCTACGGGCCCTCCTTCCTTGGGGCTCTGTTTCTGTGACCCGCATGCGCTGAAGCACTTTGTGGGCAGTCTGGGCTGGTGCTTTAGAAGACAGGGGCAAAGACAGGCAGTGTGGTCAGAACGTCGGAGCAGCATGACGATGCCTTCCGTGAGCTTCTGTGCGTGGTTCCGACTTCTCGTGGTGCCCAGGGCTCCCGGCCTGGACACCCACAGGGGCTCGATGGAGATCAGGTGCCAGGGGGGGACTGTTTGGATGGCCCCACATCTGTGCCAGTTCTGTGTGGTGGCAGGAATGTCAACTTTGAGTCAGAACACCCTGGGTTTGTGTCGGCCACACGCAGCTGAGTGACTGGGCTTTCTCAGCCTGTCCCCACTTTCTCTGAGGTGCTGACATCAGCGCGGGTCACTCTGTCACCTGGGGGCTCTCAACAGTGTGAGTCGCTATTATGAATAAAAGTGGAGAATCTGTTGAGGAAAGACAGCTGGTCTGAAGCACAGGCCTCCATCACAGGTGGTGGGCACGCCCTCCCCCAGCAGCGCTCGCAGCACAGCCCATCAGCTCCCCTCCCCTCCAAGCAGGAGCCACCCTGTGGGGCTCCCTGAATTGCCAGCCCCCGTGGCAGTCCTCTGTTTCTGTCTGTGCACCCCACCCCACCCAAAGCCTGAGGGTCCACACGCACCTCCAGGTCCCCCTCCTCCTCCTGCACTCCGGGGTTGCCCAAGTGCATGTCAGTGCCACTCAGGGTCCAGTTAGGAAAACAGCAACTATGCCAGGTGTTTCACACAGGAGAGATTCAATGTGGGGCAGCGGTGGCATTGGCTTGGGATCCTGAAGGAGGAAAGGGACTGAGACATGCATCCCGAGGGCTGGTGGATCACAACAACATGACAGGTGCTGATGCCCAGAGCCCCTGTCGAGGCTGGCACGAGGGGAGGAGGATGGGAATGCAGAAGAGGCTGGACCCCTTTCTCTCACCTGCCACCACCTGCCACCAGCAGAACCCACATGAAAGCCAGCATCCTGGGAGTCAAGAACTGAGGCTGGCACGCTCCCACCTCAGCATCAAACGTCTAGAAGGGTGGGCGTGTGGCTGGGGACGGAGGGCGTTCTCATTCACCTATGATCGTGGCACTGCTGCCAGGTAGCAGGCCGATCCAGTCCTTCACTGGCAAAGCCCCAATTTTGTTTGGGCGGCCAGTCCTCCCATCACAGGGGAAGTGGAGAGCCGTGTGACTTGGAACTGGCTCCACCGTCCACCTGTGGACAAAGCTGGTCTTTATGTCTAGTAAGGTGTCACTAATTCTGGCTTCCTGTGGACCCCACTATGCATTCTCATTTACCGTATGTCTTTTATGCATTTATGTTCTTTGATCTTAATTTGTGCCTGAATCTAGATTTACAGTCTAAAAACTTTAAAGTTGTACCAGTGCAGGCTGGGGAAATTGGGCTTTGCATGGTTCATGTGCAAGGTCGCACAGCTCCCAGCCCCCAGTGCTGCAGGCCGCAGTGGTATGCTGTCCCGTCAGCACTAAAAATCCCGACCTCAGTGCAGCCTTTCCTGTGCTCTGAGCCAGAAGTGTGGCATCTAGGATGCCAAGTTCAGCCTGGGACGCTGCATTTTAAGAGGGATATTGGCAAGGGGACGAGATGATGGAGTAGAAACCACACAGCACCTGAAGGGGCAAAGAGAACGAGCAGCCAGAGAACAACCTTCTCCACGGGAGAGACAAATTAGGCATGACACAGAGAAGTTAGGAGTTTCTGTGCAGGAAGGTCTTACACACCTGTTCAGGCTGGGACCTTCACTGCCACGGCTGAGCCAGGTGGCAGCGCCAGTGCGTCCGAGGCCTGACTGCTGACTGAGGGGCGGAAGGGGCTGGACGTGAGCAGGAGGGACATGGTGGGGACGGCACGGTGCTCACTGGTAAGGACGACCGGACCTCCTACTTAGGTTAGCACTGTAGTATGATCTCTCCAAGGTACTTCCCGACACAAAAACCAGGATCCTAGGAAAGGGAAGAGAAGGGGCTTAGAGAGATTTTGTTTCCGTCTGTGGGTCTGTGGCCCAGAACAGGGAAAGTTCCCTCTGGTGTCTCCAGTTTCTGAGGCTTCTTCACGCATGAGCAGCCACTCAGTTTGTGTTTTGAGGTCACTTATGGTGGATGATACATCCTGTGCCATTACTGTCAGACAGAATGGAGGATTACGGCTCATTCCAGAACAATTCAAAGCTGGAGGGTGGTGTTTTTCCTTTGCCAGGATTGTGTATGTGAATGCTGCATGTCTGGAAGCAGGGGGACAGGGTGGGAAGAGCAGTGGGTGTCAGAAACTGCGGTGTGAATTACGGCTCTGACATCACCATGTGACCCTGGAAACATCTGTCGGCCGTTACTTCCTCGTTTGTAAAGTACAGTCATGTGTCCCTTAACGACAGGACACGTTCTGAGAAACGCGTCCTTAGGCGATGTTGCTGTTGTGTGACCGTCACAAAGGGACTTAAACACACCTAGTGGTTCAGTCTACGACACACCTGGACTCCATGGTACTGACCTCACAGGACACCATCACACATGTGGCCTGTCCTGGACTGAAACATCGTCACGTGGCTCTTGACTGTAAAGGTAAAAACTTACAACGTCCTGCTTCTAGCTTTGTTTCCTTCACAGCAGTTATCAGCAAATGACACACTACATATTGTACTCATTTGTTATTATCTATTTCTAAAGTATAAGGTCCACGGGAACATTCGTGTGCTCATACTCACTAAATGAAACAGTTAATAGCTCAACATCAGATCAAGAGAATAAAACAAGCTTTGAATAAAGTTTATGCTGGTACAGGAGACAAAACACACAAAACCAAAATGGCGGCCTGACGACACAGCAGGTGTGCAGTGCTGCTGCAGTGCCCTGCGCTGCGTCTGTGGGAGCGGCTCTGCGTTCCGATCCTCTCCCCTCTCGCCTGGGGTTCACATGGAGGATGTGACTTGGTTCTGGAGCAGTGAGACAGACCCTCACATTTCCAGGGCCAGCGACACACCACAGTCTTGTTGAAGAGGTTGCCTCACAGTCCACCAGAAGTAGAACTTGTGTGACGGGAGCTCTTCCCCAGCACGTGAGCTTGCGTTCAAGAAATGTGTTTACTCTCAAAGCTCCCTGGGAAGGGAATGTGGAAAATGGCACTTGTCTCCTGGGCTGGGGAGACCACTGTTGAATCATTTTGTGTGCTTTTTATTAATGTAATAAGAGTTTTCCATTTCTTGGAAATGTGGTTCAGTAATGAGAAGTTCTCAGGGGCTGGCCCTGTGGCCGAGTGGTTAAGTTTGCGCGCTCTGTTCTGGCGGCCCAGGGTTTCCCGGTTTGAATCCTGGGCATGGACATGGCACCACTCATCAGGCCATGCTGAGGCGGCGTCCCACATAGCACAACCAGAGGCACTCACAGCTAGAACATACAACTGTATACCGGGGGGTTTGGGGAGAAGAAGAGGAGGAAAAAAAAAAGATTGGCAACAGATGTCAGATCAGGTGCCAATCTTTAAAAAAAAAAGAAAAAAAAAGTTCTCAGTTCCCGAGAGTTCTTTTATGAAGATAAAGGAGAAGAAAACAAGATAAGTGAGGAAAGGAAAGAGGGAAAAGGAATTTGTATGTTGACTTGGGGTGTTTTCAGGGATAAGAAATACTGAGGCAATGGATGTCAGAGGAGAAAGGAGCTGGGTGCAGGAGTGGTGGGGAATAGAGAGTAACTCACAGACAGCATTCTGCACGTCAGGAAATTGAAGCTTACTTGATGTTAAATCAGTCTCAATACTAGTGAAAAAAAGACTAGAGGAAAACCCTAGACGGTTGTTGGACGGTCCCTCAGTCATTACGTCCAGGCTCAGAGGGAAACCCTACTTCCTTGGCAACAGCTCTTAGGGGTTAGCCAATGGTTCTCCAAGTGTGGTTCCTGGACCAGCAGCTTCCACATCACCTGGAGCTTGTTAGAAAAGAAAATTCTCAAGCCCACTCCCAGATCTCCTGAACCCGAGCCCCTGGCTGATTCTGACACACAGAACCCAAGATCTGGGCTCAAGATGGGGGAGTGCCCTCCAGCCTGTGTGAAACCGGACGTCCTTGAGCTTATGCTGAGCAGCTGACCTTCCTGGAAGGTGAGTTAGGTTGGAAACCAGCTAAGTAGGGTCATACTTTCAGTAGAAACAGTACCTATTAAATATTTTTGTGTATTTAGGAATTGGCTACTAGTTCAACCTTATTATGTCACTTTAAGTTGAACTATTTAGACTGTTGTGACTGACCAATTTTCAGTGATGCTATAAAAACTTCCGAGTACTAATTCCTGCTATGGTGGAGTTTTCTCCAACAAAACCGCCTGTCATCATTCATTCTAGGGGCTTTCTTTTCAGGCAAGGATTAAAAGGGGACACTTCTACCATATTTGGCTCATATCTGCACCAGAGCTTTTTAAAAACATCTGGTGTAGATGAAAAGTAACTTTCTGGCCTTCTGTTGGAAGACTTCTCAGATTTTAGCTAAACTGGATTTTTTTTAACAATCAGCGTTTTTCAGATACCTTTGCAACTTGACATAAGACCCTATTCCCTGTCTGTGATCACTTTGTGCAAAACTGTAAGAACTAAATAACCTCACTGATTCGTAGGCAGAGTCTCATCAGCTGGAAAGCCGGCTCCTCTGGGCAGTGCTGTATGCCCTGGATTGGTGTAGGGATGGCTAGGGTGGGGAGACCTGTGTCCCCCAGCCTGCCGGTGGCTAGGTGCGTGTACCTACCACACGGCCCAGTACCTGCGTCTCCGACTCCATCATGTGAGTTAATTTAGAACATGAGTCCCGCTTCGGTACCCACCCACTGGCCATCTCATCAGACTGTGAGGGCGACCAGCTTCCCCAATTCTGAACTGGAAAAGGGTTGCCTACGGCTCAGGGTCACCGGGAGGATCCAGTAAGGTGATGAACCTTGTAAAGCTCCTATTATATGCGCCTGTTCCTTCCAGGAATTACTGGTGCTCGCTGCGATCCCCATAACATTTGTAGTTTACTGAATGAGTGAGTGGATCATGATGCCCTGTGTTAAACATTTGGTAATGTCAGAATGATAAGGTGTTAACGGCAATTTTGCAAACCAGGGTATACTCAGGAAGAGCTGTACAGTAGTATTTGTGGACCCGAGACACATCTAACTCCCGTCAGATACAACTACAATTAGGTTATTTGAAATGACTTACAACCTGAGTTTGGGCCCATTTTCTCATCTGTACAATGGGGATACTCCTACTGCCTCGTGGAGAACGTGTGGGGGAGAAGTGAACAAATGTGGCACCTGACAGGCACTTGACGAACGCAGGACATCCATCATTGGCACCAAAGGTCTCTCTGTCATTTGGAACACACTGAAAAAATATCACTAAAAGCAAGAAAAAGATTTTATTCTTTGATATATAAAACCAAGAAAACTTTAATGTGTTATACAACATAGTTTTTTTGTTTGTTTTTTAAGAAGAAAATGGCAGAAGTTTGGACCTGGGTAGAAAGATGCTCTCAAGGAGCTTCCAAGCGGCTCAGCTCCCTATGTTACGACAACAGCACAGAAATCTCAGTAGCCTCTTTCCTTTTTCTTTAAAAAAATTACTCACATTTGCTTAACAACTTAAGACATGGTAAGAAATACAGCTTTCCTTCTTGGTGACAGACCCAGTTATTCACCAAAATATTCAAAACCCAGCAATAACTCAGTAAAAGAACAGCTCCTTCCTGATGTTCACTTTGTGTCAGAATTCTGGTTCTAGACACTTGTCAGTGAAAAAGCACTTCCTGCCGCAGAGGAGGCTCGTGTGGTTCACTGGAGCCCACAGACGTGGGTCCTGGCGCCCCAGACCTCGAGGGGGCATCTTTGGTCTTCCCTGTGCTTAGGAACAGACAGACAGTGACCCTGGCATACAAGTGACAAAGTCAAACCTGGGCCCAGGAAACTGCAACCACGCTAAAAAAGCTATTTCTGTCCAATAAACAAGAAAAATAATTTGCTTTTCACTTAATGAATTCAAGAAAAATCAACACGTTGAGATACACTGTTTTCCATGCTCTCAGCCTGACAGCTGTGAACTCAGTACGGCGCTGCCACCAGCCAGCAGGGCGTGGCCACATCGCTGGGGCTCGGAGCCTTACCGGGTCGGAATTCGGTTCTCACAGTGTCAGCAAATGTTTCCTCTTCGATGTCGGATTTAAACAGAAAGGACACTTCATATGAAATTTAATTGGATCAAACATGAATAAACTTTTAAAATTACTAAATATGTAAATATTGCTACAAGATCAAAAGGAAGTGACAATGCATTTACTCTGTGTTAAAAATCACTAAGTTCAATGTGACTTGTTATTTGAAAAGATGGCAGAACCTACACAACTGTCTATACACACAGGTGACTGTCCGGAGGCGGTGGTGGCTCAGCCATTTCTTCGGGAAACGTTCTAAAACTGCCCTTGGTCAATCCACTGGAAAAGACTAGTTTTGTCTGAGAGAAAACACTGGCTTTTGGCCACAAACGGCATTGCTGCATGTGACCTTCCGACCCAGAGAGCTGGCGGCCCCCGTGAGGCTCTCCCCCGGGGCAGGACGGCCGACCTCCTTCCCCACGAGGTCTGGCGCAGCCCCCATCTGGCTGCTCCAACTGACCACGGACAAGGCGGAACCTGAAACCCACCTTCCGGTCACACCCACTCCAGGGCTGGGGCATCTGTTCTCTGCCTGCCTCCCCACCAGTCCACCCCATCAGCAGAACCTGTGCTCGTCAGCAGGAGGCCGGGAAGCTGTGCCAATACCTCAGGGGGTTTCTGCGCGGGTTACGTTAAAAACATGAATCTGACTATTTTAAAAAGGTAATTTTAAAGCCTCATTTCAAGAAATGAAGTATTTTTAAAATTTAAAAGTGAAGTATTTTCTGTGCTTTACAAAGGTGCTGGGACCTGCCCCGGCCCAGTACAGATGGTGTCTGTGCATGTGCGTGCGCGTGTATTTTATGTTCTGTGGAGAAATTCTATAAAAATAGACAGTATTTTTATTTGCTATCCATAAGTGGAAATAAAGAGTAGGCTTGTGGGAGAAAAGGGAAGGATAAATAAAAATAATAAAAAAGCGGGGAGAAGTATACAATTATTTTTCTTATTTTAAAATTGGAATAAAAGTTTAAAAAGTACTTCCCCTCAGAAAGTTGACCTAATCCCTGTGCACCTAACTGTGGTCGCGGCTCTCGCAGCTGCCCCTAGTTCCCGAGGCGGCCCAGGAGCCCAGCCCTACAAGGTGACTGCTGGCCCATGCTCTTCCACCCCTCCTGGGGGCAGGGCCAGGCTGTGGCGGGGGTCAGACCGTAGGGAGCTGAGCAGCCTATGGACGCTGCCGCTGCCTTCCCGCCCAGGGCTGTGCAGTCCGGGTGCCAGGCTGGCACCGTTGACCCGCGCAAGGCTGCCCGGTGGTGGCCTGGGGACCAGCCGGGGCTCCAGGACGCCCTCGAGGACGACATCGGCCTCCTCATCACTCTCCATCTCGTCAGGGTGCAAGTTCTGTAGGACGTGGGCCACGGGCAGGCTGTGGCGACTGGCTGTGCTGTCTGAGGACCGGCCAGAGCTGCCAGATGCGCGGCTGCCACGTACCACATTGTTCCTCTGGTTGGCCGGCTTGACTGTGACGATGAGGTTGTGGCTGTTGGCGATCATCATGTCCGTGACCTGGTCCAGTGTCTTCCCAGCCACCTCGATCCCATTCACCTCCAGGACCTCATCATCCACGGCCAGCAGCCCGGTGCTCTCTGCGAGGCCGCCGGGCACCATGCGAGAGATGAAGATGCCTGGCACCTTCTCTAGCCCTTGGGGAGCCACACGCACACTCATGCCATCGCGGATATAGAAGCCCAGTGGCTTCTGGCAGCCATGCCTGTACAGCCTCACACGGCGGTGTGTCTCAGGGAGGATGTCCACGTCAATGATGGAGGACACGGGGCGGAAGTCATGGGGCATGCTGATGTGCAGGTGCGGGCGCCGGCGTGGGCCATCCTCCCGGAGTGCCAGTGCCTTCCTCCTCCTGGACAGGGAGCCCGCCACGAAGCTGCCATGCTCGGCCTCTTCTGAAACAGCCAGAGGGGACAGTCAGAGCACGGACCACAAGAGGCGATGGGAAAGCACAAGTCAAACACCACTGCAACCCTGAACCTGAGACTGGCCATCTGGGCAAATTTTGGCTTTCTGCTGCTTACCTCTCAACTGCTTCTCTGATTTGCAATATGACCCCAGCAGAAGTCTGAGGCAATGAGCACCACAACCAAATCATGTGTTTCAATTAATTCTCTGTAAGTCTAACACACATTCCTAGGAGTTGAATTATCAATTCATTCTGTCAAATTTAACTTTTTTGGAGAGTCTCAAATAACCTCCAGGATGATATACAAACATGGGAGTAACTATGAGCTATTTTCACTGAGCACACAGCAATCCGGCATCAGCTGAGCCAGCCCAACAGTATCCACCAGGCAAACACTTGAAGCTAAGTTCAAGCAGAACCGCCTCTCTAGAAATCTCCACACAGACCCACAGGCAACCCAGTGACTGACAGGCTGAAAGGCAGGAATGAGAGACTGGAAGGCTTGAAAGTGCCTGACTGGATTCCGGGAAGATGGTGGAGCAGGAATCACCAGGCATCTCTTACCACCTGACAACTGCAGGGGCAGAATCTGTCTGATGGAACTATTTTGGAATCTGGGGTCTGCTGAAGGTTTGCAACTTCCAGGGAAGAAGTGGACAGCAGCTGTGGTCAACTTCAGCTCTTAGCACGGTAGCAGCTACTCGTCCCCACCCCAGCTCCCCGGCAGGCAGCTGTGCACATGTTCCTGGAGGAGCCTGCACACAGCGTGTGGGAGCCAGGGTGGGCAAAAAGGGCTCCATCCTCAAATATCAGGGATCTGCCTTAAAAGTGCTCAAAAAAGTAAAGGAAGATGTGGAGAAAGTACAGAAAACGATGTATGAACAAAATGGAAATATCAATAAAGAGGTAAAAAACCTCAATAGAAATTCTGGAACTGAAAAGTACAATAAATGAAATGAAAAATTCACTAGGAGGAGTCAAAGGCAGATCTGAACCAGAAGAAGGAATCTGTGAGCTTGAAGATAGGACAATGGGAATTATCGTGTCTGAGGAACAGAAAGAAAAAAGATTGAAGAAAAGTGCACAGAGCCTCAGGGACCTGTGGGCACCGTTGAGCAGCCCAGCATGTGCTTTGTGGGAGTCCTGGGAGGAGGAGAGAAAGGCGGAGGGAATATTCAAAGAAATGCCTGAAAACTCCCCAAAATTGGCAAAATGCATGAATATAAACATCCAGGAAGCTCAATAAACTCTAAAATGAACTCAAAGAGACACACACCAAGACACACTATAATCAAACTTTTTAAAGACAAAGATAAAGAGAGAGTCTTGAAAGCAGCAAGAGAGATGAAGTCATCACATTCAAGGGACCCTCACAGACTCTCAGCATGTTCCCATCAGAAACTTTGGATCCAGGAGGCAGTGGGCCCATGGAGTCCAAGTGCTGAAAGAAAAAACTGTCACCTGAGAATCCTACATTGGCAAAACTGATTTTCAAAAGTGAGGGAGACATTAAGACAGTCCCAGATGAAAAAGAGCTGAGAGAGTCTGTTAGCACTAGAGCTGCCCTGCAAGAAATGCACACGGGCCTCCCGCAGGTGAAATGAAAGGACACCAGACAATGACTCGAAGCCAGACGGAGAAACACAGATCTGAATAAAGGAAAAGACATGGGCAGTTATAAAAGCTGGTATTACTGTAACAATGGTTTGTAACTGCACTTTTTGTTTCTATATAATTTGAGAGACTAATACATCTAAAGGAAAATTTAAAGGAAAAAATTATTAATCTGAAAGCTAGCATTATTCTAACTTTGGTTTGTAACTTCAAATCTTGTTTACTACATAGCTTAAAAGACTAATGCACTTACAAGAATTATTAGTTTATATTTTTGGGCACACAATGTATAAAGATGTAATTTTGTGACATCAACAAGTGAAAAGGGTTGCAATGGAGCCATAAAGGAGCAGAGGTTTTGTATGTTATTGAAATTAAGCACAAATTTAAATTATAGTGTTATAACGTTAGGATGCTAAATGTAACCCCCATGGTAACCACAAAGAAAATAGCTATAAAGTATACACAAAAGAAAATGAGAAAGGAAGTTAAACAGTTCACTACATAAAATCAAGTTAACACAATAGAAGACAGGAATGCAGGAAATGAGGGACAAAAAGCTTTAGGGCATATAGAAAACAAACAGCACAATGACAGAAGTCAGTCCCTCCTCATCAGTAATTACTTTCAACGTAAATGGATTAAACTCTCCAAGCAACAGGCAGAGATCGACAGAACAGATGAAAACACAGGATCCAGCTACATGCTGTCTACAAGAGACACACTTGAGATCCAAAGACACAAACAGGCTGAAAGTGAAAGGATGGAGAAAGATACTCCATGCAAATAGTAACCAGAAGCAAGCAGGCGTGGCTACACTAATATCACACAAAATGCTTTAAATCAAAAAAGTTACACACGACAAAGGAGGATATTATATATTCATGAAAGGTTCAACAGAGCAATAACATATAATGATCATAAACATTTATGCACCTAAGGACAGACCATCAAAATATACAAAGAAAAATGGACAGAAGTGAAGGAGAATGAGACAGTTCTACAACAGTACTTGGACTTCAATGCCCCACCCTCAATAATGGAGATAAGGACCAGACAGAAGATAAGGAAGGAAACAGAGGACTTAACCCGATAAACCAACCAGATCTAAGAGACAGACACAGACACTCCGCCCAACAACAGCACACACAGTCTTCTCAAGGGCACATGGGACACTTTCCAGGATAGACCATATGTTAGACCACAAATTAAGTCTCAATAGACTTAAAAAGATAGATATCACACAAATTATCTTCTCTGACCACAACGGGATGAAGTTACAAGTCAATAACATAAAGAAAACTGGAAAATTCACAAAAATGTAGAAACTAAAAAACACACTTTTAAACAACTAATTGATCATAGAAGAAATCACAGGGAAATTAGAAAATACTTAGAGACAAATGAAAAGGAAAACACAGCACACCAAAACTTATGGGAAGCAGCAAAAGAAGTGCTAAGGGGAAATTTACAGCTATAAATGCTTGCATTAGAAACCAAGGAAGGGCTGGCCCGGTGGCAGAGTGGTTAAATTTGTACATTCCACTTTGGCGGCCCAGGGTTCACCAGTTCCGATCCCAGGTGCGGATATGGCACTGCTTATCAAGCCATGCTGTGACAGGCGTCCCACATATAAAGTGGAGGAAGATGGGCACGGATGTTAGCTCAGGGCCAGTCTTCCTCAGCAAAAAGAGGAGGATTGGCAGCAGATGTTAGCTCAGGGCTAATCTTCCTCAAAAAAATAAAAAAATAAATAAACAAAGCCAAGGAAGATCTCAAATCAACAACCTAACTTCCTCTTAAGGAACTAGAAAAATAAGAACAAACTAACTCAAAGCTAGCAGAAGGAAGGAAATAATAAAGATTAGGGCAGAAAAACAGGAAATGGAGGATAGAAAATAGGAGAGAAGATCAATTAAACAAAAAATTGGCTCTTCAAAAAAAATCAACAAAGTTGACAAACCTTTAGCTAAATGGACAAAGAAAAAAAGAGAGAAGACTCAAATTACTAAAATCAGACATGAAAGTGGGAACACTACTACTGATTCTACAGAAATAAAAAGGATTATAAGAGAGTACTATGAACAATTTTATACCAACGAATGGGATAAATATACAAATTCCTGGAAACACAAAGCGTTATCAAGACTGAATCATGAAGAAATACACCATCTGAATAGACCTATAACTAGTAGGGAGATTGAACAACTAACAAAAATATCCCACAAAAGAAGAGCCCTGGATCTGATGATGGCTTCACTGGTGAATTCTACCAAACATTTAAAGAAGAACTAGTACCAACCCTTCTCAAACTTTTCCCAAAATTGAAGAGGAAGGAACACCTCCCAACTCAACCTACGAGGCCAGCATAACCCTGATACCAAAGCCAGACAAAGACACAACAAGAGAAAAAACATTACAGGCCAACATCCCTTATGAACATTGATGCAAAAATACTCAACAAAATACAGTCATGTGCCAGGTAGTGACGTTTTGGCCAACGACAGACTGCACACACAATGTTGGTCCCATAGGTTAGCACCACAGAGCCTGGGCGTGTAGCAGGCTGTGCCGTCTGGGTCTGGGTGAGTGCACTCTGTGATTAGACAGTAACTGCTGGACCCCGTCCAAGCCCAATAGGGAAGAGCACAGCCAACCCACCCTGGACAGCGACAGCCACATCAGGAGCCCGAACTCCGCCCTTCTGAGGCTACAAGGGGGCCCCTACGTGGTCAGTGGAGGCCATGAGGAGAGCCTGAATGCCCCCCATGCTGGGAGGTGTCAGAGGCCGGAGGTTCACATCTCCCAATGCCCGGGGTCGGCTGGAACTCCCCTCCCCACCAGCTGTAATGAGTCCTTTGGGTGGGCAAGTTAACAGTAAAAGGACAGAAAAAGACCACATAAACATCAGTCAGAAGAAGCCTTCCTAACCCCAGATAAAGTAGCTGCAGGCAGACAGACAGTGGGAGGGACACTGCACAGTGACAAACAGTTGATCCTTGAGAGAGCCCTGACAGGTGAGCTACAGCAGAGCTGCAAAATATGCGGAAGAAAACTAACAGAACTAAAAAAACAAGCAGAAAACCCTGAAAGAGCTGAAAGGAGAAACAGACAAACCCATAATTTTACTTGGAGACATCAACCCTCGCTCTCCACAATGGAAGAGCAAATTCACAGAAAATCAGCAACACAGAGGAACTCAGGAGTACAGTCAACCAACAAACAGGGCCTAGCGGAGGCTCCAAGAACAGCCAGCAACAGCGGACCGCACACTCTTTTCAAGTGCCCTTGAGACGAACGCCAAGACAGACTGTTTCCTGGGCCATGCAACAAACCTCAACAAATCCTGAGACGCTGAAACCACACCGAGTGTGTCCTCTGACAGTAGGTGTCTGATGCTGAGATCACACTAGAAAGCAAGGCCAGAGACGTCACAGGAAACCCTCCAAACACTCGGAAACAACCAACACACTCTGAAGTAATCTACAGGTCAGAGAGGAGGTCTCCAAGGAAAAACAGCACAGGGAAGGCCAGGGATGCTGCTGAGTTGGGCTCAGAGGGGGCTGCATCGCAGCAAAGGTGGTCAAAGAGCAGGTCTCAAGTCAGTAATCGAGGCCCCACACCTCAAAAACCTAGGCAAAGAGCAAAATAAGCCCAAGAGAGACAGAAGGAAGGAAATAATAAAGATAAGAAGTGATTCAACGACGCTGGAAATAGAAACAGCAGAGAAAATCAATGAAACTAACAGCTGGGTCTCCCTGCCAGTGTCTGATGGGGGCGCTCTCGCCCTGCCACCTGTGGCCCTTGGTGCTTGGTGGTCCCCATTCCCAGGCCCTCTGGGCTTGCTCTCCGCCCCCCGAGTCAGCCTGATCTCCTCCCCTCTACGCTGCACTCTCACGACGCATCAGGACTCCCTGTCACGCCAAGTGCAGATGCCCGCCACAGGTCTTCTCCTCCCTGGAGTGGATTCTGTGGGCATCAGGGCGTTCCCTCCACAGCGAGCTCTCTTCTCGTCTAAGGGGCTCCGGCCGACAACTTCCATGCTTGAACGTTTTTTGTAGGGTCCACGTTATTCTTTGCGAACATGTCTGAATGTGTGCCCAGAGTAAGAGCCCAGAACCGTGAGGTCTGGGCCTTCTCAGACCCTAACTGAGAGGACAGGGTGAGGGAGCCTTGTCTACCCACCTGACAACAATATGAAATGCAATCCCAGCCACGTGCACATTTATTTTTTATGCTGAGGAAGATTCACCCTGAGCTAACATCTGTTGCCAGCCTTCTATTTTCCATGTGGGTCGCCACCACAGCATGGCTGACAAGTGGTGTAGGTCCGCGCCCGGGATCCGGGGCCATGAATCCAGGCTGCTGAAGCAGAGCACATGAACTTAACCATTACGCCACAGGGCCGGCCCCCAAGTCCACATTTTAATGTTTTTTAATGGTGTTGAATTGCTAACATCTGGTAAGTTGCCAGAAAACATGATCATTTATCATCTCCACTTATTTCCTGAGTGACAGAGCTACCACTTTGTCACCATCTGACCTGTGAACAAATGCTGTGACTCTTCGCCTGTATTCTTCCTTCTGAGATGAAGGCAGGCACGCCAGCTCTGCCCTCCCCACAGCTCAGCCCCGGGCCCTTGAGCCACATGGTCAGGCCGGCACTGAGACAGCCACACCAATAAGTCACTGCATCCTGGGATGCAGGACTGTGAGCGTCTTCCAGCGGTCCCAGCTCCGCACCCTGGAATGCCCTCACTCTGGGAAGGAGGCAGCAGACTGGGGTGTCTGCGTGTGGAAGCTGCACCGAGCTGACCTGCGTCCCCACCCGTGGGGCCTCCGAAGGGCTCCTCGTCTCAGTGGACAGTTCTGGAATTGGATTCTTTGAGGGAGGTGAAAGGATGGTAGGAAGGCCGGGGCGCTGCGTCCTCTCAGGAGGTGAATTATCCGTGTCTTCAGGGCCTGGAGCTGTGGCTGGTGCTCGCGGTCAAGGACGAGCAAGTGTTTCAGGGAAATGGAGATCTTCCAGTCTGTCTGCCGTCCAGCAATTCACACAGAGAGACAGCACCTTTCTCATATTTACCCAACTATACGTCAGAAAGTTACGAGAACAAAACCAGTCTTGGCCTTCAAATACACTACAATTCTTTTGTTCAAAACACTATTAATTCCATCCAGAAAGCATATCAGCATGGAGGCGGCAGTTTCTGATTTCCTTAATCATCCTGACTTTTTTGTACACAATTTTGGTTTTGACACTTTTCCTTGAACATGTTGTTATTATACACTGTAGTTTTTTGACATTAAGATTATTAATCTGTTTTAAATGGTAGTAAAATATTCTAGTGGTACCAGATAAATATTTGAAACTGAATGTTGGTCTTAATTATTAAACTAAATGCATATACTGACACATACCTCTCCTCTCCATTAGAATCTAAAGACTTTAACAAATTTATTGTAAGCAATTAATTACAACCTCCTTGTTCAGGGCATGACCCCGGAACCACCCTCCCATGATGAGATTTAATTAGTCACCAGATAAGAAAACATACAACTGCTCAGTGGCAGTTATTTAAAAACAAAATATTTTCAATTTTCTGCTAAATGTCCTCAGTGGAGCGGATCAGACAAGTAGGGGAGAAGCTGGAGTGTTTCAGCCTATTCCTGCCTCCTACACCGCCCCTGGTGGCTCTGTCTCCTGCACACCGTCTCCCGTGCACACCTTTGCAGTCCAGGAGCAGCACTGGGGTTGAGCGCACGGCCAGAGGGGCGGCAGCGGCAGCAGGCGAGTCCTGACCACGCTGCGGCCAGACCAGCTCTGGGGTTGTTCCCTGCAGCACCTCATTTACCTTCTCCGGCTCCCTCGAGGGGCATGGCACCGCGGAGTGCAGAGGGCGCACTGGGGTCCCTCCTCTGCACCAGGCGGCCTCCTTTCTTTAGGGACCTGATGATGGCAAACCCCATAAGGCCCAACACACCAGGGCCCTAACATTTGACCTTGATCACGTGGCTAAAATCCAACACCCAGTGCTGACCCTGACCCTGCGTCCAGCTGCTCTGGCTCATTTAACGGCGCCTCCAAGGGAGTTTTAGCAAATCTTAAAGGTGACCCAAAGTGTCAACACCTAATAAGGATGCTTATTGCTTTTCAGGACGACACTGGTCAATCAAAACGAAGGAAGTGGGCAGCCACTGCTGGGACCTCTTGGACCTCACGGGCTGTCAGGGAGCAGAGGACACCCTGTCCCTGGAGTGCCTTGTCTACTGGGAAACACACGCATGTGTACACGAGTGTAAGCAGGACGACATGTGGGGAGGCTGGGACAGGGCAGTGAGCACAGACCAGAGGCCCAAGAAGTGCCCCGTGGAGGTGGCGGGATAGGGCCTGCCTGGAGCCTCCATGGTGGGCAGACATGGCTGGGCAGTGAGCCATGGCTTGGCCACATCCCAGACAGATGTGGGGTGGGACAGGCGGACGCTGGGAGAAGGCGCCTTGCTCCTCTCATCTGAGGCGAGCCCCCACTCTGGGAGAGAGGTGTCTCAGATCCCTGAAACCACGTTTGCATTGGTCAGGGTCCCCAGAGACACAGAATCAAGAGGACGTGTGTGTCTGTATAGACATAAATACAGACACATTTATTACACACCGGCTCATGCAATGATGGAGGCCAGCAAGTCCCTTGATCTACCACCTGCAAGCTGGAGACCCAGGAGAGCCGGTGGTAAACTGAGTCCAAAAGCCCAAGAACCAGGAGCACTGATGTCTGAGGCAGGAGATGGCTGTCCCAGCCCAGGCACCACGAGAGACTCTCCCTTCCTGCACCTTTTTCTTCTATGCAGGCCACAACGGATTGGACGAGGCCCGCCCACACTGATCTCCTGATTCGAGTGCTAATCTCTTGCAGAAACGCCCTCACAGGCACGCATAGAACTGATGTTCTGCTGCTCTCTGGGCGTCCCTGGCCTGGTCAAGACGGCACACACTTAGCCACCACGAGCTTCCTCCAGGCTCAGGGGCTCCTGTCCTCCTTTCTCAGGGTGTGAGGCTGCTCTGGGACGTGCAGTGAGAGGTGAGGAGAACATGACCCAGGATGAGTGTGTGCAGGGGATTTTCGAGGACCTGCTTTTTTTTCTGGCGAGGAGGATTGGTCCTGAGCTACTTGTTGCCAGTCTTCCTCTTTTTGCTTGAGGAAGATTGTTGCTGAGCTAACATCTGTGCCATCTTCCTCTATTTTGTATGTGGGACGCCACCACAGCGTGGCTTGATGAGTGGTGTGCAGGTCTGCGCCTGGGATCTGAACCTGTGAATCCTGGGCTGCTAAAGTGGAGCACATGAACCACTACGCCACCGGGCTGGCCAAAGGACCTGCTTTTGAGTGGAGTGAAGCAGTGCCCTTCACAGACCCTGGGGCTTATGCAAGGCTGATTCTGATCCCTGGGTCTAGGGTGCAGCCTGAGAGCCCTCAGGGTGGCTGATGCTGTTGGTTCAAAGACTGACTGGAATAACGAGGCCCATGGGCTAAGGAACACACACCTTACCCCCAGCAACAGCTGTTCCAAGCAGACTTGGAGGAGCCTCTGGGCCTCGGGCAGAGCAGCTGGTGCAGAGGCAGACTTGTCCCCTCGCGAGGGGAGGGAGAGGGAATGTGCGATTCTGGCCCTTTCTGCCCTTGAAGAGGGGGCTGGCCTGGGGCTTCACCTGGGCCCAGGCATGTGTGGTGAGGAAGCCCTCCCACGTCCAGGTGCACAGCTCCCTCCTCGCCCAGGATGGACGCCCCAGCACTGCCAGCTCCCGTCTGCCCTGGAGCCACGCTCACTGGAGACTTGAGCTGCGGCTGCCACGCTGCAGAGTTTCAGACAACAACCATTTCTCTGTCACTGCTTCTATAGAAACCACTGCACATGGACCTCATTAGTCAAACATTCCCAACTATCTGAAAAACAAAATTTGTTCTAAAGAATGTCCCATTCCTAAGATTCCAACTTTGGTTCTTTTTTTAAAAAATTTTTTATTGAGTTAACGATAGGTTACAATCTTGTGAAATTTCAGTGGTATATTATTGTCTGTCAGTTGTGTTGTAGGTGCAACCCTTCGCCCTTTGTGCCCACCCCCCCCCCCCCCCCCCTTTCCCCTGGTAGCCACTAATCTGTTCTCTTTGTCCACAGGTTTAAATTCCTCATATGAGTGGAGTCATAGAGAGATTGTCCTTTTCTATCTGGCTTATTTCACTTAACATAATTCTCTCAAGGTCCACCCATGTTGTTGCAAATGGGACGATTTTGTTATTTTTTATGGCTGAGTAGTATTCCGTTGTATATATATATATACCACGTCTTCTTTATCCATTCATCTGTCGATGGGCACTTAGGTTGCTTCCATGTCTTGGCTATTGTAAATAATGCTGCAATAAACATTGGGGTGCATAGGACTTTTGGAATTGCTGACTTCAAGCTCCCTGGATAGATACCCAGAAGTGGAATAGCTGGATTGTATGGTAGTTCCATTTTTAATTTTTTGAGGAATCTCCATACTGTTTTCCATAGTGGCTGCACCAGTTTGCATTCCCACCAGCAGTGTATGAGGGTTCCTTTTTCTCCACAACCTCTCCAACATTTGTTACTATTTGTTTCAGTTATTTTTGCCATTCTAATGGGTGTAAGGTGATATCTTAGTGTAGTTTTGATTTGCATTTCCCTGATGATCAGCAATGATGAACATCTTTTCATGTGCCTATTGGCCATCCATATATCTTCTTTGGAGAAATGTCTGTTCTTGTCTCCTGCCCATTTTTTGATCGGGTTAATTTTTTGTTGTTGAGTTGTGTGAGTTCTTTATATATTATGGATATTAAGCCTTTGTCGGATGTATTACTTGCAAATATTTTTTCCCAGTTAGTGGGTTGTTTTTTTGTTTCACTCCTGTTTTCATTTGCCTTGAAGAAGCTCTTTAGTCTGATGAAGTCCCATTTGTTTATTCTTTCTATTGTTTCCCTTGTCTGAGAAGACATGATGTCTGAAAAGATCCTTTTAATACTGATGTCAAAGAGTGTACTGCCTACATTTTCTTCTAGAAGTCTTATGGTTTCAGGTCTCAGCTTTAGGTCTTTGATCCATTTTGAGTTTATTTTGGTGAATGGTGAAAAAGAATGGCCAATTTTCATTCTTTTACATGTGGCTTTCCAGTTTTCCCAGCACCATTTGTTGAAAAGACTTTCTTTTCTCCATTGTATGCCCTCAGTTCCTTTGTTGAAGATTAGCTGTCCATAGATGTGTGGTTTTATTTCTGGGCTTTCAATTCTGTTCCATTGATCTGTGCATCTGTTTTTGTACCAGTACCAAGCTGTTTTGATTACTGTAGCTTTGTAGTATGTTTTGAAGTCAGGGATTGTGATGCCTCCAGCTGTGTTCTTTTTTCTCAGGATTGCTTTAGCAATTTGGGGTCTTTTGTTGCCCCATGTGAATTTTAGGATTCCTTGTTCTATTTCTGTAAAGAATGTCATTGGGATTCTGATTGGGATAGCGTTGAATCTGTAGATTGCTTTAGGTAGAATGGACATTTTAACTATGTTTATTCTTCCAATCCATGTGCAAGAAATGTCTTTCCATCTCCTTATGTCGTCATCCAATTCTTTCAGAAAAGCCTTGTAATTTTCATTGTATAGGTCTTTCACTTCCTTAGTTAAATTCACTCCAAGTTATTTTTTTCTTTTTTTGTGATTGTGAATGGTATTGTGTTCTTGAGGTCTTTTTCTGTTAGTTCGTTATTAGAGTATAGAAATGCTACTGATTTATGCAAATTGATTTTATACCCTGCAACTTTGCTGTAGTTGTTGATTACTTCTAAAAGTTTTCCAATGGATTCTTTGGGGTTTTCTATATAAGATCATGTTATCTGCAAACAGCGAGAGTTTCACTTCTGCCCCCCATTTGGATTCCTTTTATTCCTTTTTCTTGCCTGATTGCTCTGGCCAGGACCTCCAGTACTATGTTAAATAAGAGTGGTGATAGAAGGCATCCTTGTCTCGTTCCTGTTTTCAGGGGGATGGCGCTCAGTTTTTGCCCATTGAGTATGATGTTGGCTGTGGGTTTGTCACATATGGCCTTTGTTATGTTGAGGTAATTTCCTTCTATCCCCATTTTGTTCAGAGTTTTTATCATAAATGCTGTTGGATCTTGTCAAATGCTTTGTCTGCATCTATTGAGATGATCATGTGGTTTTTATTCCTCAGTTTGTTGATGTGGTGTATCACGTTGATTGATTTGCAGATGTTGAACCATCCCTGTGTCCCTGGTATGAATCCCACTTGATCACCATGTCTGATCGTTTTGGTGTATTGCTGAATTTGAGTTGCCAAAATTTTGTTGAGAATTTTTGCATCTATGTTCATCAGTGATATTGGCCTGTAGTTCTCCTTTTTCATGGTGTCCTTGTCAGGCTTTGGTATCAGCGTGTTGTTGGCCTCGTAGAACGTGTTAGGAAGTGTTCCATCCTCCCTAATTTTTTGGAATAGCTTGAAAAGGATAGGTATTAAATCCTCTCTGAAACTTTGGTAGAATTCCCCAGGAAAGCCATCCGGTCCTGGGGTTTTGTTCTTTGGGATGTGTTTGATTGCTGTTTCAATCTCTTTCCTTGTGATTGGTCTGTTCAAATTGTCTGCTTCTTCTTGAGTGAGCTTTGGGAGATTGTAGGAGTCCAAGAATTTACCCATTTCCTCTAGGTTATCCATTTTGCTGGCATATAGTTTTTTGTAGTATTCTCTTATAATCCATTGTATTTCTGCAGAGTCTGTTGTTATTTCTCCTCTTTCATTTCTGGTTTTGTTTATTTGAGCTTTCTCTCTTTTTTCCTTGTAAGTCTGGCTAGGGGTTTGTCAATTTTATTTATCTTCTCAAAAAACCAGCTCTTTGTTTCATCGATCCTTTCTACTGCCTTTTTTCTTTCAATAGCATTTATTTCTGCTCTGATTTTTATTATTTCTCTCCTTCTGCTGACTTTGGGCTTTGTTTGTTCGTCTTTCTCTAATTCAGTTAGGTGTAGTTTAAGATTGCTGATTTGGGATTTTTCTTGTTTGTTAAGATGTGCCTAAATTGCGATGAATTTTCCTCTTAATACAGCTTTTGCTGCATCCCATATGAGTTGGTATGGCATGTTATCATTTTCATTTGCCTCCAGGTACTTTTTGATTTCTTCCTTAATTTCTTCAATGATCCATTCCTTGTTCAATAGCGTATTGTTTAGTCTCCACATCCTTGTGCTTTTCTCAGCTTTTTTCTTGTAATTAATTTCTAGCTTTACAGCATTATGATCGGAGAAGATGCTTGTTATTATTTCAATTTTTTTAAATGTGTAGAGGCTTGCCTTGTTTCCCAACATATGGTCTATCCTTGAGAATGTCCCATGTGCACTTGAGAAGAATGTGTCTTCTGCTGTTTTTGGATGAAGTGTTCTATAAATGTCTATTAAGTCCAACTGTTTTAGCTTTTCGTTCAGCTCCACTGTTTCTTTGTTGATTTTCTGTCTGGATCATCTGTACATTGATGTGAGTGGGGTGTTGAGGTCCCCTACTTTTATTGTGTTATTTTTGATATCTTCTTTTAGGTTTGTTAATAGTTGCTTTATGAACTTGGGTGCTCCTGTGTTAGGTGCATAGATATTTATAAACATTATTTCTTCTTGAAGAAGTGTCCCTTTGATCATTACATATTGGCCCTCTGTGTCTCTCTTTACCTGCCTTATCTTGAAGTCTGTTTTGCCTGATATAAGTATTGCGACACCTGCTTTCTTTTGTTTGCTATTAGCTTGGAGTATTGTCTTCCACCCCTTCACTTTGAGCCTGTGTTTGTCCTTGGAGCTGAGGTGTGTTTCCTGGAGGCAACAAATTGTTGGATCTTGTTCTTTAATCCATTTTGCCACTCTGTGTCTTTTTATGGGGGTGTTCAGTCCGTTCACATTGAGGGTGAGTGTTGATGCATGAGGGCTTACTGCTATCATTCTGTTGCTCGTTTTCCGGTTTTCCTGTGTTTCCTGTGTTTCTCGTCCTGTGTGTTTTAGCCTGCCCATTGACTTCTGCAATTTCTTATGCTGGGTTTCTTAGATTTTTCCTTATTTATGTTTTATGTCTCTCTTCTGTTTTTCAGTTTGGTGGCTACTCTGAGGTTTGTATTCAGAATCTCGTGTATAACATAGTCCATTTTCTGGTGGGCTCTTACTTCCTTAGCCTACACTGTTTCAGTCCCTTTCCTCCTCCCCTCCTAAATTATTATTTTCATCTCTTATTCCAACTTGTGTTGTGAGTTTGTGGTTAGAGCAATAAGCTTGTCTTTCCTTTGGTGATTTCTTTCCCTTTATCCTAATGCTATAGTTGAATATTTGCTATCCTATTCAGATTCTATCTGTTTGTCTCCCTACTCTGTGTTTTGTGACCCCTTACTCCTTTTTTCTTTTTTCAGGTATGAGAGCCTTGTTGAGGATTTCTTGTAGTGGGGGTTGTGTGACTACGAAGTCCCTCAGCTTTTGTTTGTCTGGAAAAGATTTAATTTCTCCTTCATATCTGAAGGATACTTTTGCTGGACAGAGTATTCTTGGCTGAAGATTTTTATCCTTTAAAGTTTTGAAAATGTCACTCCAACATCTCCTAGCTTGTAAGGTTTCTGTAGAGAAATCTGCTGAAAGTCTGATGGGGGTTCCTTTGTAGGTTATTTTCTTCTGCCTTGCTGCCCTGAATATTCTTTCTTTGTCC
This sequence comes from Equus quagga, assembly GCF_021613505.1. Lineage (NCBI taxonomy): Eukaryota > Metazoa > Chordata > Mammalia > Perissodactyla > Equidae > Equus > Equus quagga. The sequence continues at coordinate 92,895 of NC_060275.1, read as the reverse complement.
TTCATTTTTGCCATTTTTACTACTATGTGCCTTGCCGTAGGTCTTTGTACATTGACAAATCTAGGAGATCTGAAAGCTTCCTCCACACACATTTCTCTCTCAATCCGTAGATTTGGGAAGTTCTCTTCTATTATTTTGTTGAGCACCCTATCTGCTCCATTTTCCTTTTCCACGCCCTCAGGAATTCTGATGATTCTTAAGTTGCATTTTCTCATTGAGTCATCTATTTCTCTGAGATTTTCTTCAGTTTTTTTAATTCTTAGTTCTCTTTCTTCCTCTGTCTGGAGGCTTTCAGCCTGTCTATCTTCGATTATGCTAATTTGCTCCTCTATGGTGTCTACACGGGCATTCAGGGAATCCATATTCTGTTTTATCTGATCCATTGTATTTTTCATCTCTAGTATTTCTAATTGATTCTCCTTTATAATTTCAATCTCTTTTGTGAAGTAACTCCAGAACTCGTTGACTTGTTTTTCTATATTTCCCTTTACCTCATTGAATATTTTAAGGATAGCTATTTTGAACTCCTCTTCACTTAGTTTACCCATTTCCAAGCCCTCAGGAGCTACTTCTGTATTTTTATTGTTTTCCTTTTGGACTGGAGCTTTTATAAATTGCTGGATGGTAGAGGAGCGGTTTTTGCACATGATGCTATTATTCAGCTGCAGTTACAGCCTGTCGCCACTAGATGGGGGTCGAGAGGCTTGTTTTCTGAGCCCTGTGCCTTCAGCCAAGATGGCGGCGCCCAGCGTGGGTTGGGGGAGAAGGGGCACTTTCACTCACTCTGACCCAGACTGGATCAGCTCTCGCTTTCTGGTCTCCTGGGGCCCTGTCTTGCTGGGGCTCCCCCACGCGAAAGCTTTCCCCTGTTAGAGGGCTTTGCTGCACCGGAGGCGGGCATCCTGGAGGATCCCCCGACACGTGGCCCCTCCCCTGCTCCTTCCCGCGTCCGCGCAGTGATCCCAGTATCTAGGGGAGGGAGCGAAGTTCTCTCCTACCCGGTTCCAGCTCCTCTGAGGGTGGCTCCAGCCTCTCCGCCCTCCGTCGTTTGGATGCTGTGGGTCTCTGACGATTTCTGTTATTAGGATTGTTTCTTTGGTTGGAAAGCAGTTGCTCTTTTTGGTTGTACTTTGGAGGGGAGAGAGTCCTGGGTGAGCTCACGCCGCCATGTTGCTGACGTCCCAACTTTGGTTCTTAAAATGTCTTTTTAGAAGAACTAAATCGTCACAGCTTCTTTATCAAGCGATATGTTAAATCTTGGATTTTCCACCAAGTAAACAATGAAGAGAGGCCCATATGTTTTAGGCAAATGTCCACCCACCATCTCCCCCTATCCTGTTACACATTTTCACTCAAATTAAATTATATTTTCTTCTCTACTCCTACTTTCAGATATGCTCAACAGCAGGAGAAAGAGAAGTTGCAGGCCAGTGTGCATGCTGGGCTCCCTCCTTGCCTCTCTTTCTCAGCTGAGCTCACGTCGGATGGGTTCTGTCCAGGAGGATGGCACCAAAAACCGTGAAAGAACAGGTATGCCAGCTCCCCAGCTGGCTCAGAGTCAGGAACCGCATTAACCCGGCTCAAACACGTTCACACACACAGTACAAAGGAGACTCCTTTGTAAGAAAACGCTTCCTACAGTCATCTCTAGTTTGATAGGACCAGCTGACTGGCTGCAAATGATGGATGCAGACTCGTCCCTCTCACAGTGGGAGCTTTCCCCCAGAACAGAGCTCCCAAGGGACACACCCACGCCTGCTGGGCCCTGTGGGGAAGGCATGCACCTCTGCTGGTCCAGCTTCCTGTGACCCGACGCTGCTCCGGGACGCAAGTGGAACAGTTTAATAAATTCACTTTGGCTAACAGTTCTCCGCTGGGAAGAAGTTTAACACGTTCATCGAGGTGGGAGGAATTATATAGCTGTCTAAGAATTCCCGATGAAAGGTTAGAAACGCTTTCGTCTTAACTGGCAGACAAGCAGATGCTTTCTCTTTTTGCAGTTGCTGTTACAGGAACATTATGACAAAAATAATCTGTTAAAGGCAGCCACCCAATCTGCTCGCCATTCTGTCACAAGACGCAGCTGACTTAGAAAGGCCTTCATTCCAGCACATGTAGAACTGCTCCCCAGACCCTGGGGGGCCTCGCAGATGCCAGCTCGCAGGTCAGGTTAGGTTATGCCTTGTCAGGAGCACCTGCCAGATCTCAGCATGTTAGAGAAGGGGGGGTCCTTTTCTATGCAATTGAAACATGTTCTGAAGTGCCTCTGGGCACCGAGTTAGGGACTGACCCTCACAGGGGAGGAGGGAGATCTGCCAGAAAATGCCAGAAGCAGAGGCAAGCTGGGGGAGGGGCCTGTGGGGGGGCACTATGACTTCAGGGGAGGGTGCTCTGGGAGGGGCACTTCAGAGGAGGGTCTCCAGTAGGAGGAAAAGGTAGGGAAAGGGCTGGGGCTGGGCAGAGGGAGTGAGGACAGCAGGAGCTTGACATGGCCAGAAGGTACTGGAGCCAGGAGAAGGTGCTGGAGCCAGGAGGTGCCAAGGCCAGCAGGTACTGGGGCCAGGAGAAGGTGCTGGGGCCAGGAGAAGGTACTGGAGCCAGGAGAAGCTGCTGGGGCCAGGAGAAGGTACTAGAGACCTGAGAAGGTACTGGAGGCAAGAGAAGGTGCCAGAGCCAGGAGAAGGTACTGGGCCTGGATGCAGGCCAGTCTGCAAGGGACCCTGAGCCTACTGTTCATCCACTGGCTTGGGGCCTCTCTGCTCCAGAGGCCGCAGGCCGTGTAGGTATTCTATTTCATGTGAATTTCGGGACCGGCACTTGGAAATCCACCTTTGAAAATAGACAAAGTTGCATAAAAGTAAATTTAAAATTGTTAAAGTTGAGACTTGTAAATTTGCAAAGTGTAGGCTCATGTAGGTATCCATGGTGATTTCCCACGTTATAAATATGCTAACTTGTGGATGGATAGCATTTGCTTTCAAGAAAATTACTTTTTGGCCATTCACTAGAAGCTTGATATTATATTTTAATTTTAATTTAAAAATTCATTGAAGATTTTTTTTAAATCTAGAAAACTAGTAAAAATGCTTTAAAAAAACAATCTCAGAATTCATAAAAATTAGATTCTTCACAAAAATTAATTCAAAATGGGCCACAGACCTAAATGTAAACACAAAACTATAAAATTCCTAGAAGATAATGGGAGAAATCTAGGTGACCCTGGGTTGGTAACAAGTTTTTAGATACAACACTGAAAGCATGACCCGTGAAAGGAAAAATGGAAAGTGAGATTTTGTTAAAATCAAAAACTTCTGCTCTGGAAAAGACTGGTTAGGAAAATGGAAAAAAGAAAAGGAATGCAAGCCATGGACTGGGAGAAAACACCTGCCAAACACACATCCAACAAAGGACCTTTATCCAAAACGTACAAAGAACCCTTAAACTCAACAACAAGAAAACAAACAACCGAATTAAAAAATGGGCCAAAGATCTTAACAGACATTTCACCAAAGAAGACACACAGATGTCGTCTCTGCACATGAAAAGATACTCCACATCATATGTCATCAGAGAAATGCAAACTGAAAGAATGGGACACTGCTACACACCTATGAGAATGGCCAAAGTCCAGAACACTGACAACCACACGCTGACAGGGATATGGAGCAACAGGAACTCTCACTCATTACTGGTGGCAATGCAAAATGGTGCAGCCACTTTGGAAGACAGTTTGGCAGTTTCTTATGTAACTCAACATAATCTTACCATAAGATCCAGCAATCACGTTCCCTGGCATTTACCCAAAGGAGCTGAAAACGTATGTCCACACAAAAACCTGCACATGGGTATTTCTGGCAGCTTTATTCATAACTGCCAAAACTTGAAGCAACCAAGATGTCCTTCAGTAGGTGAATGAACAAATAAACTGTGGTCCATCCAGACAATGGAGAATTATTCAGCAATAAAAAGAAATGACCCATTAAGTCATGAGAAGACATGGAGGAACCTCAAATGCACATTACTAAGTGAAAGAAGCCAGTTTGAAAAGGCTACATACTATGTGATTCCAACTAGATAACATCCTGGAAAAGACAAAACTATGGAGACAATAAAAAGATCAGTAGTTGCCAGGGGTGGGGGCAGGGGTGAGGGGTGAACAGGTGAGCACAGAGGAATTTTAGGGCAGTGAAACGACTCTGTATGATACTGTTACTGTGGATACATGTTGTTACAAAACCCACTGATCAGCACAACACCAAGAGTGAACCCTAATGTAAACTATGGGCTTTAGTTAATACTAATGTATCAATATTGGCTCATCAATTGTAACAAATGTACTTCATTAATATAAGAGGTTATTAATAGGAGAAATGGTGTGTGTGGGGGGTATATGGGAATTTTCTGTACTTGCTGCTCAATTTTTCTATAAACCTAAAACTACTCTAAAAAATAAAGTCTACTAATTTTAGAAAATGCCTTAAAAGCATAAAAGTCATTATATGGTTCATGGACAAAACAAACTATTCCCTTAGTATGACTAACCATTTTTGTTAAAAGAAAACTAGGTATTAATGGTTAAGAAGCTGTAGAACCAGCTACAAGAACTGCTTGGAGGTTTCCACAATGCGTGGCTTGCTCTCAAAGTGCCGTTTGTGGGTCAGGCCCGGCTGGCTGGACTGGCGAGCACCCAGCCACAAGACCCAAGAAGACAGCACAGGTTGGTCGGGCTCTCAGCCTCGCCAGAGCCTCAGGGGGCCTGTGCAGACCCTGGGCTGAGGAGGCCTTGGTTTGCCCTGGAGGCCGAGGGGTGGGCGGTCACTGCCTACCACCTGCCCACTCTGTGCCCACAGTTTCTCAGGCACAATTGTGCCCAGGACAGACAAAACCTCTACTTCATGGAGCCCACAGTCCAGCATCGGAGTCAGAGAAACAAGCAGTCAACAGCAATGTCCAACGAACGCGCTGGGAGAAAGCAGGGACAGGAGAGGCCCAGAGCTTCCACAGGTCAGCAGCAGTCTCGTGTGATGGGCGACGCAGGCAGAGGGGCACGCGCCACGTGGACAGCGATCCGGCAGGATGGCCTGGCACCCGGGCAGTGCCGAGAAACTGAGGACCACTTCAGTGCTTCAGGAATTGGCACCAAGTCAGGCTGTGTTCCTTCCTGAGTAATGCATGGCAGTCCTCTGGGGGGGCGAGGGAACACCGCAGGACAGATGAAACTGTGGGATGCAGAAGTCAGCCTGCACTTGCCACCTCGCTCCTACCCACAGTGAACTAACCGCCTAGTCTCCCTTCCGAGACGATCCGGACCCCTGAGAGGCAGCCGACAGCCCACCTCCCTCCTGTCTGCGGCCTCAGGGGGAGCATGGAAGGCTGCCGGCTGACCGCCTAACCTGGAAGAGGGACCGGGGATGAAGCACGTGACGCCGCTCGTTGCTGAAGAAGAGACGAGACACTCTTCCCACCTCTAGTGCCCAGTTTCTCCAGGACAAGTGGGAGGGACTCCGAGTGCAAAGACCTTGCTGAGCCCATTACCACCCAGTGCACCTCCCCAGTAAAAGCGAGGTGATGATACAGAGGCCTTAAGACACAGCCCGGCCTGGGACATGGACGGCCTGGCCTGCTGCGCTTCCCTCTGGCCGGTGGGTGTCAGGTGCACAAGGCCTCCCTGGGCGGCCTCTTCTCTGCTGACCTGTGGCCGCCCCTCTCGAGGTCAGTCCATGGTACCCCCAAGAAGGTCCCAGATGCTCGGGTTCACTCCTGACTTCATGTCGCCCAGCACTGTGCGCACTGTGCCTGGTCCTACCACAAACCTGGAGGGAACGCTCGCCTTTGTCATCCATTCCTCTACTGCATACAGGGGTCCCCACCTGCACAGGAAGGGCCTGAGCACGGAGCTGCCCTGAGCCCCCAGACGGGGCCCCTCAAGCGCAGGGACTGCTGTCTGTCACGGTGCCCCCACAGCAGCACACGGGCCTTGGCAAATACCTGTCCACTCACAGAGCCACAGACCTCCTTCACCAGTATCGGTCACGGAACGGTGGAGCAAGCTTAAACAATTAGTTTAAATTTGCAAAGACAGGAGCTGACTGAGAAGTCAAAGAAAGGTTGAACTTTACAAAATAGAGTAAGTGCTTGCCAAAATAACATAAACAAGGGTATTTAAAGTTGAAAGCTTATAACTGTAAAATATTTCTCTTTTGATTCCTGGCTGCCTGCTCAGCTCAGGTCTTAGGGATCTGCGTGAGGCCCAGTGGGTAAGATGCACCTGCCCTTAGGGGTTCGTGCTCCTGGGGACCCTTGTGGGGCTGACAGGGTGATAAAGCAGCAAACACGTGGCTGCAGGATGAGATAAGGGCCTAAGGGCACAGAGGACATGTCGCAGAGCAACCAGGGCTCCAGACCCTGCAGAGGGGGGGTGCTTCTTGGAGTTGAGGGGCTCTAGGCCCTGCAGATGGGATGCCTCTTGGGGACGAGGGGCTCCAGACCCTGCAGACGGGGGTCCTCTTGGGGAGGTGCCCAGGATGGCAGGTGCTGATTCCGGAAGCCTGAGGCCAGCCAGGCCGGTTCTCTCCTTCAGCTTCCCCCTTCCCGGGAACGTGGAGCTTCCTCCTGCCTGTGTTCACGTTGGTGCCTGGGGGGCCTCTCTAACTACCACCTGCTCTGGGTGACATGCCCCTGGCCCTGCTCGCCCCTCATGGTTGACCCCTGTACCTACTCCCAGGGAAGACCAGTGTGGCCAGTGAGGCCAGTGTGGAGAGGTGGAGACCAGGCCTCCCACCTGCATCAGGAGCCGGCAGTTGGGGAGAAAAGCTGCCCAGGCGACCAGCCTTGCTATTTATTGCGCAAATCCCCCAAAGCAGCACTGACTGGCGCTGTGTCTTGCTCAGCCTGGTGATTCTGCATCTCTAGGATCAATCATCCATCAACAATCTATGTCAAAGGACAGGGAGACGGGATTTGGGTTGGTGGCCTCAGGTGGGTTCCCCTGCTCCTAGGAGAGCTTCCTGTCCCCTGAGGGTGGAGGCGGGAGGCGAGGGGGGCACATGGCCCAGAAAAGCCCAGTCAGGGTGACACAGTGGCAGAAGGCAGGGCCAGGCCCATGAGGCATGGCCTCTTCCCGGGCACCAGAGCGACCTTCACACTGCCTCGTCCTCCCGCCCCCAGAGTGGGCCTCTGATGCCTGTGCTGCCACAGCCAGGTGCTCTGAGGTGGGCTCGGCACTGGTCCATGCTCTGACCACCCCCCAACCAAAGCCAATGGCGTGTGCACAGTCACAGCTTTCTCCCTAGTGTGGCTGGAAGCCTGGGTCTGAGCAGGCCAGCAGAGGTCAGGCATGGGGAGGGTGGAGTGAGCGGGGAGGGAAAGTGGGAGAGGAGGAGGGAGGGAGGGAGGGAGGGGAGGGGAGGGA
>NC_060275.1:67983-80484 GCF_021613505.1 Equus quagga | reverse complement strand
GGAGGGAGGGAGGGGAAGGTGGGAGAGGGGGAGGGAAGGAGGGAGGGGAGGGAAGGTGGGAGAGGGGGAGGGAGGGAGGGGAGGGAAGGTGGGAGAGGAGGGGGGAGGGAGGGAAGGTGGGAGAGGGAGGAAGGGAGGGGAGGGAAGGTGGGAGAGGGGGAGGGAGGGAGGGATGGTGGAGGGGGGAGGAGAACTTATTTTTCCCTCCCTCAGTGACACCCACAGATGCAGGCTCACACAGGCCAACTTTAATGGGGGCGGGGGCGGGGGGGCGGCGGCTGTGGAAAAGCCTCTTCCAGTGTCAGCTTGTCGGAGGCCAGTTAACACCAAACAGCTCCCTGTCCCATCACTAAACAAATGTGCAGACACACAGAAGACATTCCGGGAGAGCTGCACCACTGGATCAAAAAACAAGTCAGAACAAGATTTGGTTCTTGAAGACATCGGAAATGTCGATGTTTTTAGTCTGCCACAAGCTGGAAAACAGAAAGTGCTACATATCACAGAGGAATCCAGACTCGGGCAGTTTTCTCCCCCAGACTTTGTCTTGAAGCTGCAGACCCCATCTTCCCCAGTCCCACCCACGGGGTTCCAGAAGGGACTCACGTGTGGAAGGCCCGGACTCTTTGTCCGGGTCTTGGGTCTGTTTCCAGATGCCCTGTCCACCCCAGCTTCCCTCAAAGGAGGCTGTCTGGGTCAGGATTTCTCTCCCAGGAGGCCAGTCCTCAGGTGTGCTGAGCCCGACCCCCTGGTTCCGAGTCAGGACGCTCCAGGTGCAGGGGCCGCATACCTCAAGAAGTGGCCCCGAATGTCTGTCCTGCCGTTGTGGCTGATTTTAGCAGGGCTGGTTCCAGATTCAAAGGAGGTTTAACAAGTATTTTTTCAAAATGACTCACAGGGAATGCAGCATGAGCGGAGGGCAGCGAGTCCGCTAAGACCCTTGGCAGCAAAGGCTCGGGGAGCTGAGATGCCAGGTCAGCCTGTCTCCTCCTGCCTTTGGGGCGTCTGCTCCTGAGCCCCTACCGCCTCCTTCCTAGGAGTTCCCAGCAGACATCTCCCCATGGTCATCCCACCTCTGCATCGAGGACTTGAGTGGCCTGGGGTCACCTGGCTCAAAAAGGCCAGCCAGGACCCCCTCCCCGAGCCACTATGGTCAGCAGAAGGGGACATGCATTTCAGCGCCCAGGAGGAGGCTGGTCTGCAGTGCTGCAGGCTGGCCTCGGGGATGGACAGAGGTGACAGACAGAGGCCACCTGCGCAGCAGCACCCTCTCCCCTGGCAGGTCCACAGGCAGCTTCTGCAGGTTCGCAGGACACTTGGCACGACAAAGCCCCCTGCTGCTTTCCCAGAGGGAAGACCTGGGGGATCTTCGTCACCAAGGCCCATCTGGGGGACGAGGGGGGTGGGTCCACGCTGAGGACAGTACAAACAGTGCTGGCCAGCAGACCCTCTGCAGGCCCCAGGGGGCACCTCCTTGGTGGCTGCAGGCTGTGACGTCCAGGGAGAGGGACCCTGAGTCCGCAGACAGTGGTCCAGGGACTGGAGTTGGCTCTGGGCTCCTGATGTGTCTGTCACCGGCACAGAGGCTCTGGCACTGTTCTCTGTTCACAGCCACTTCTTTCTTCTTGTTTTTCAGCTCCTTCCCCAGCACCCCCACCTGCCTGTCGCCCACCGGTCCCCCCGCTGCTTCTTCTGGACAGGCTCTGGGGCCTCACTCCCAGTTCCCACTGTCAGCCCCTCAGGACATCTTCTTCCCACAACCAGGGTCTCTCAGGAAAGAAGACTCACGCGGTACCACTGCCCAGCCACTCCCCACGCCCTCCTGCCTGTCCCCCAGCTGGTCAGCACCAGCCATGTCCCTCTCTCCAGAGAGCATCAGCACTTGGTGGGCATTTCCAACCCCAAGAACATCTCTAAGACCCATCCCTGCCCCAACCCGGGGGTTCACCAGGGCCACCCAGTGGTCCAGGAGACAGGCACTGCCCGGCTGTGACGTCACCAGCCCATGTCCGTTCCCTGTGCATTTGGCTTAACAAAGTTTTTTTTTTGAGATAAAATTAACGCAACACAAAATTCACCATTGTAAAATGTACAATCTGGTGGTTTTTAGTATATCCACAATGTTGGGGGCTATCTAAATCCAGAACATTTCCGACAACCCAGAAAGAAACCTCTCCTTCTCGGTGCCCCCTCCCTCCAGCCCAAGCAAATACTAATCTACTTTCTCTATAGATTTGCCAATTCTGGATATTTTATATAAGCCGAATCATGTAACATGTGGTGTGTTGTGTGTGACTTCTTTCACTCAGCATAGTATTTTCAAGGTTCATTGACACTGTAGCATTTATCAGTGCTTCACTTCTTTTTATGGCTGAATAATATTCCATTGTGTGGAAGGACCATATTTTATTTTTCCACTGTCCTTGATGGACACTTGGGTTGTTTCTGCTTCTTGGTGACTGTGAATAATGCTGCTGTGAACATTCCTGTGCAACTTTCTGTGTAGCTGTCTGTGCTCACTTCTCTTGGGCACACGCCCAGGACTGGAACTGCTGGGTCACGTGGTAACTCTATGTTTAACTTTTTGAGGACCTGCCAGACCATTTCTATGGCGGATGTGCCATCTCACGTCCCTATCAGTAGCCATGTGAGGCTCCAGATCTCCACGTCCTCAATGCTTGTTCTTGTCTGCCTCCCATCTTTTCATGTGCTTACAGGCCATTTGTAAATCTTTGGAGAGATGTCTGTTCAGATCCTTTGCTGTTTTCAGTTGCCTGTCTTTTTACACTGAAGTGAGTGTTCTTTATGTATTCTAAATACAAGTCTCTTATAAAAACTGTGACTTGCAAATATTGTTATGTGGGTTGTATGTTCATTTTCTTAATAGTGTCCTTTGACATGCCAAAGTTTTAAATTTTGATGAAATCCAATTTTTTCTTCTGTTGCTGGTGCTTTTGGTACTATATTTAGGAGACCATCACCAAAGCCTAGGTCACGTCCCTGTACATTTCTAAGTAAAGCAGCCATGGCCCTGGTCTTACCAAACAGAAGCACACACAGCAGCCTGTGCTGGCCCTGGTATCAGGAGCCCAACCTGCCCCACATGCCAGGCGTCTGGAGTCAGCTGGAACCAGTGCGAGGAAAAATGAACAACTGAGGACGCGAAGCAAAGTCCTAATCTAGAAATTAAGCACCACGAGCTCAGTGCCAGTTTCCCCGACTTGCTGCGAGCGAGACGCACCCAGGAAATGCCGCATTAGGCGTTGTGGAGGAGAGGACAAGCCTCAGACCAGAGCTGCGGAGTGCGGCTGCCTGGAGGTGGCCCACGTGGGGAAGGGAGGAAAGTTTCCTTGAACAACGAATCTCTCCTGAAAGCACCTCAGAGTGAAAATAGAGTCTGAGATGCCTTCCTCCACCAGAAGGAAGCCTAAGTCTGGGGCTTGGCGCTGCTCCCCAAAGGGTCAGCTTCGAAAGCCCACGGTGAGGATGCTGGGGCTCCTGTGTCATCAGTCCCAGGCGGCACCCAACACTCTCCACCAAGATTCGGGGCCCAGGTCGCTGACGAGACCACTGAGTCAGTGGCGCCTGGGGCACCGAACCTGGTTTCTTCAGGTTTGTGGCTTCAACATGCGGGTGAAGCCTGGTCCACAACCCAGCTCGCCAGCAGAGGGTGAGCAGGTGGCCGTGTCTGAGCCAGTCCCACCATCTCCCAGGGCTCCTGAGCATGAAGCCCAAGGACACCTGCAAACACCAAGCCCCACGTCCACCGCCTGAGCCCCTGTCTCCAACCTGCTCCAGGTGCTACCCTCCGAGCCTGGCATCCCCCTGAGCCCACAGACGGCACAGGTGCAGCGGGCTGGGCGTCCTCTCCTGGGCGGGGAGTGGACAGGCCCGAGAGGCCGAGTCAGCTGAGAACACCCCTCTCTGGAAGCTAGGCCCAGGGAAGAGCTTCCCACCCCTTGTCTCCTCAGTCCTCACAGCCTTCGAGGCCCAGGACATGTCCTTTGACAGATGGGGAAACTGAGGCTGGAGGCCGCTAGCACTGGGTGACGGCACGCCCCAGTGCTCCGACTGCTGCCCTGGGCTGGATGCAGGAGGGGACGTCGGGGTGTGTGCCACTCTGATGAAGTGAAGACGTCGTCGGCAAAGCTTACCACCTGCTCGTCTGTTTGCTTCTGATTCATTCATCTCAACAACGTGTGGAGACAGCGTCAACTCCACATTGGGAGAGAACAGTAAACAGACCAGATCACGTGGATTAAATAAACAAAATAGAAAGAAAATGCCCCAATCATCCTGTCCCTTCCTAGTCACAGTCTAGTGCACAATTCCCAGACTGTCTAGTGCAACCAGCACACGTCTGTGCGAGTCAGGATGCTCCAGAGAAACAGAACTGGTCGGATACACAGAGACATGGACATGAGAGGAGACGACACGTGGGAACCGGCTCAGGTGGTTGGGGGCGAGTGTCCTGCCACCTGCCGCCTGCAAGCTGGCAGCCCGGGGCAGCGACTGCTGAAGCTCAGTCCACGTCTGGAGGCTGAGAACCAGGAGCTCCGAGGTCCAGGGCCGGAGCAGCGGCCATCCCAGCCCACAGGCAGAACTCTCCTGGCTGCGCCTTTGGTTCCGTGTGGACCGCAGCCTGGACAATGCTGCCCACGCGGGAGCGGGCAGACCTCCACCCCGTTCCCTGACACAAACGCCAATCACTCTGGCAACACCCGCAGACACACCCAGAAGTAATGTTCACCAGCTCTCTGGGCCTCCCCAGCCGGTCAAGCGGACACATGGAATTAGCCATCACGATACCACACGCAACAACACACAGCGGAACCTTCAGTAACTACTCTGATGCAGGATTGGGAGCATCCTGCTTAGTGAGCCTAAGCCGCTGTAACGACACACCAGACATCTCCTCACAGGCCCGGAGGCCAGAGCCGTGAGGGCCGCGGCGGTCCCGGGGAGGCCTCATCCCAGGCTGCAGATGCCCCGCCTGCCATGTTGTCACACGTGGGGACAGCAAGAAGGTGGCCTCCTCTCTCATAAGCACACAGCGTGACCCCTCCTCTGCCTCATTTACCCCGATCGTCTGCTAAGACCCCCACACTGGGGTCAGGGCTTCGTTTGGTCTGGGGTTCAGCTCAGTCCATGGCATGGCACGCTGTTCACAGGTGCTGTGCCTCAGCACTTCCCGAGTTGGGACCGAGCTCTTCCACTCCACGACAGCTGTTGAGTGTACAATGTGGGGATGTGCCTCCACTTACCTGTTCGATCCCCCTAAACCACACCAGCCAACACGGAGACTTGTCACCGTGCTTCCAGCTCTTCTTGGAAGTGCGGCCGCTGAGCTTTGAGTCAGCAGACGTGACGGCCCTCCTGTCTGCTTCTGTGAAGGCAGCAGCAGCGTCTCTAGATCCCAGGACCCCAGCTGCCCACCAGCCCCAGCAACCCGCTGTGATGTCATTCTGGTCAGAGGACAGTAAGTCCCGAAAGGCTTCCTGGAGGAGGTGCTTTGGAAAGAGAGGAGAGGCCTGTTGGTTCATTCTTTGGGTCTGTGGTGAGGAACGGTCCAGAAGGTGGAGGAGGAGAGAAGAGCTACAAGTCATGATGAAGAGAGAAAGTAGGAGGAGGTCAAAGGTGACGGGGGCTAAGGGACGCTTGCCGAAACTGACGGCATTCACGTTTACCTGGAGAGTTCCACACACTGAGAAGAGACTGACGGACATAGCCCACAGGTTGTTTAATTTAGAATACGTACTTTTCAAAACCTGTCATCCTACTCACGAGGTGTATTTCCTATTCTCTCCAAAAACGAAAACAAAAACGCCTGAAAGCCCCAGACAACAAGGCAGCAGCTGCTCTGAGGTCTCAGCTCCTGGTGGGCCTTGGCCTGGGCCTGGGGCGCCACGGTGAACAAGGCCTGGGGAGGGAGCGGCTGGCATGAAAAGGGGAAGGAGTGGAAGCACAGACTGCAGACCGCGCAGAAGCCGGGCCGACAGCTCCCCGAGGTGAGGCCAGGACGTGGGGACCCAGCTGCAGGCGCACCTCACCATGTGAGCCCCAAACACGGGAGACACACGCAGGCGATCGCAGACCCGGAAACAGCATGTCGTGCCACAGACTGGAAACAGTGGCTTTTCTTTGCGTGTTCTACCCGACATTGCTGTGATTTGTGTCTAAAAACCACCAGTGCACACGACTGAGTGCGGGTAAAGGTGGGGATCAGCAGGACGGTGGACTGTCCAAACGGGCTGTATCAGGCGAGCTTTGTAAAACGTCGCTGTTGGGGGAATGGGCTACGTACACAGGGACGCCCACGTCATTTCTGATAACTGCAGTCATCTCAATAAAAATCTGAACAAAGCCCACCCAGCAGAGCTGGCCTCAAGTGCCCGCCCCCCAGAGATAGGGACAGACCTCTTGCGCGGGCTGAGGCCTCGAACATTCGGTTCCTGTTGGGCCAGACGCTCCTCCACGAGATCTGTGGTCGCCACTGCCAAGCAGAGTCAGGCCTCTGAGCACCGCTGCCCTCCTGGCTGCTCTCAGCCAGGATGCTTCCCCAGAGCCTCTGTCCTCTGGGACCAGACCAGCAGACGCTGAGAGCCCCCAGGGAGCTCCCTGAGGCTCCTGGTGCACCCCAGCCAGCTCAGCCCCTGCCTGCGCACCGACACGCACACACGGCTCCCGCTGGATCCTGGGTGTCTCCGCTCTAGGGCTGCCCCACCCCGGGCAGCGATTCTCAAAGGGGCTGGGAGGGTGGAGCACTCAGTCTGAGGGAGCATCACCCTCAGCAAGGCCCTCTGGGGAAACCAAAGGGTCTTTATCTACATGACACACACAACCAAAAACAAAAGTCAGCAAACACAGGTGGATGGAGACCCCGCCTCGGAGAGGGGCTCACGGAGCATGCTGGCTGCTGGCTGTTCTACACTGTTCCAAAGGGACGGAGATCTCAGACAAAAGGGGGAGGGGCTGTTTTGGGGCATCTCGGCTCCCATACGATGTCCTTGAATGCCTTTCCCTAAGTCACGCTGGTAAACGCTGATAATAGGGCAAGTCTCCTCTCCCTTTCCTTGGCCCCAGTCCCTTCCTCCCACATGCAGGATCATGCCAACCCCAAAACAGCCTCAGGGTTTCATGTCATTTGCTCCTCTTCAGGGGAAGGGGCAGGATAAGGAAGAACCAACATGGCATGCAGTTAGAAAGAGCCAAGTCGAGGGAAAGAACCAACCACCAATTTCCTACATTTTTGTGGAAGCCACGAATGGGGGGCTGGTTACAAAGCACCAACGGGAACTTGCTGTTCCCGCCTCAGGCCCACGTGGGAGGACTTCTTGCCAAACCTCCCGGCGTCGTGCCCACGGCCAAGCCCCCACGGCCTGACGGAGGCCTGAAGGGTGACTGTAGGCATGTCCCTCAGCTAGAGGGGAGCACCTGCCCTCAGTGACCGCAGCCGGGATGGCTCAGGCGTGTCTCGGAGGCGGCGGGGCCAGGGCAGCATGAGGTCACCCCGCCCAGGAGCAAGCAACTGTCCTGGCAGGTCACAGCCCACTGCAGGAGGGGAGGGAGCGGGAGTCCTGACGAGGCTGTGCTCCCCTACGTGCCCCACTCAGGAAGGTGGCTCTGCGGTCTCCTCCTGCCTCTGGGCCGACTAATTCGGCCTCGGTGACCGCACCAGATCAGAGGGGGACAGTCACGGCCAGGCTCTGTGACGGTCCTGGCACAACCGGCAGCTGAGAGAGCTGGGCTCCTGACGGTGATGGGTGCTATGCGGCCCAGCCCACAGAGCGGCCTCTGCACGCTGCCAGCGCCTCACTGGAGGCCGCACTCCCTCTTCGGATGAGCAAGCACAGTGACAAACACCACGGCCACGGCTCACCTGGTGGAAACTGCCAAGCCCAGATGCTGTCCTGTTAGAGCAGGCGGTTTGGGTAACGCAGATTCCAAAATGCTCCTGCAGTTGCTTATGTGTTGGCTGGGAAGGCAACATTGACACAGGGGCCCGTGGTCTGGGAACTCAGGAAGCCGGTCCGAGGCTCTGATGTGGGGGCAGCAGGTTGCCTGGCCCATCTCAGGGCCTCAGTGGGGTTGGAGGCAATGGCAACAGGCGGGAGCCCTGCTGACCGTCCCTCATGGGGAGGCAGAGGTCTGATCGGGGCACCCAGGTGCCTCCGGCAGTAATGGAGTCAGTGCTCTGCAGAGAGGGGCAGAGAGCAGAAGGAAGTGCCCCACGGACAAGGGACATGAAGGCTGGCCTGGTGGCCCTGGCCGGAGTCGGGGTCTCGAGCTCGCTCTGCTTGGGTGGGAAAGTCCTGCAGCCTGCTGGCTTGAGGTGCCTATGGGGAGTCCCCACAGGGTGTGGGTGGCAACAGTGGCAGGAACAGGCAGGGGGCTGAAGCGCCTCGATTGGCTCTCACCCACAGGGCTCGGAGGCAGTTCTGAGAGTGGGGGGGACCCCGCAGGCTGGTCCGTGCCCTGGCCGCAGGGTGCTGCTGAGTCTCTTCAGGAACATGGACGTGGGACCTCCCAACTGGTCAGCCAGGCTCTGGGGGCCCAGGACTTGGCGTCTTTATTCTTGTCAAACTCCTTGTGACGCTGACCTCCACAGAGCAGGGAATCACCCCAAAGTCTGGGGCACGTGGCTGCGCCTGGAACATTCTAGAAGGACCACCTCACAACTGGCAACCATGGGGTGCTCAGTGGGGTGGGACTCTCAACCTTCATGAGATGAGGGCCTGCCCAGCCCTGCGTATCCCCTCAGCACAACTCCACACGCCCGAGACCCTGGGCCCTTCCTGGGGAGCCCAGCCCCTCCCTCGTCATGGCACAGACGATGGCACCCAGCGCAGGGCACAGGCCAGACTCAGCCACAGGCTCCTGAGCCCGGACACTTGGTGGCAGCAGGGACATCTGTGGCTGCCGTAACTGGGGGTGGGTGGGGGCCAGGGTGCCAGTAAATACCCCACAAAGCACAAGACACCCCACAGCAGAGTCACCTGCCAAAGTGTCAACAGTCCGGAGGGCGACAGCTGTTGCGCACACGCTTCTGGTTGGTGGACGGCAGCCCTGATTCGGGCTGTCCAGTGCGCCCTGAATGCTGATGAGCAAGTGTATGTGAAGACATGGGTCACAGGAGAGAACCGGCTGGGCCGGCATGTGGGGGTAGGGGCCGGGAGGGTCTGTTGGTGGTCAGAGGTCCGTCTGATGCCAGGGCCTGCAGTGCAGCCGAGCACCCAAGATCAGACGCCGAGGCAGCCACCCCCGCCAGGACTCTGCAACCATGGTCCAGGGTCTCCATGCCCCGCGCTGGCCACGCCCCACACATGCCTGGGGCAGACATCACACTTGGAGACACATGGTGTTACTCAAACTCAGGCACCAGGAAAGCGCAAGAAATGCTGCTGTGGGCGCCCAGGAAGCCTGGGGGCCACGGAGACCCTGGAAGGCCTCAAGGGCGAAAAGGCCCCACCAGCTCCTCTCTCTGCTCCCAACGCAGCCGAGCCGTGGGGTGGCAGCTGGGAGCAGCCGAGCCTGGGAGGCTGGCAGCTTCCTCCGCTCACTTGTCCTTGTCATGCATGGGCCCTGTCCACGTGAGAGAGAAGGAGATGTGGGCCAGCCGGCACCACTGCCACGGGGAGGGCCTGAGCGCAGGGAGGGGACGCAAACCGTCTGCAGCTGACGACACGGCCAGGTGGCCAGAGTGTGGCTCTCCTCTGCCTCCAGGAGCCCCACTTGTGCCCCTTCTCCCAGGTGAGCCACCGGAGCGCAGGGGAGCACAGGAGTGCACCGGGCAGCGTTCAGAACACCGCTGAGTCGGTCCCCTTGGAGGACGCAGCCCAGCGCCTGAGTTCCGACTGGGGACATGGAGCTTCCACTGAGACTCGGGAGGCGCCACCCTTCTTCTACCCCAGTGTCTGGTGCCAGACACTGCCGCTAGAGCCTCCTGCCACAGCGGGGCCCTTGGCGGGCACCAACACAGGAGGCCTGGCCTTTCTCCTTCCGGCCTGGCTCTGGCTGGGAGCTGCCTTCTGCTCCTGGCCTTCCTGATGGGCTCTGGCTTTGTTCCCTCCCCGTGCAGAACAGGCACAGGAGCAGGCCCTGCGTGAGGCGCCTCAGGGTCCTGCTGTGCAGGCTCGTCCGCAGAGCTGTCCCTGGGAGCTAGACACGGGAATCAGAGCCGGCCCGGCCCGCGAGAGCCTGTATTCACAAGACCCAGGACCCAGGGTGGTGGGAAGTCCACGTGGAGCTCTCACACACCTGTATCTGAGTCCACCCTCCTCACCCCCTTGTCTGGAGGGAAACTGAGGCTGGAACTGGGGGTCTTCCTGCGTGCACAACGTGACGTTGCCTTTGATGAACTTTTGTGTCCATGTCCCAAAACACCTGGGCCACCTCGGCTGCCTCTGCTGAGGGCCAGAGAAAGGGGCCCTCCCGGCCTGGCTTCCGCGCCCTCCTCAAGGTCGTCAAGAGAAGAGGACGCACAGCAGGAGGGTGGGTTCTGCATCTGATTCTAGACTCAGGACCTGCACTTGGAAAACTCCTAGCTTCTACTGATAATAAGTGCATGTATTTCTTTGTTAGCGGCTGAGGAATCAATCTTCCATGTTTTGACACCTCAACTCTGGATTTATTTCCAAAAATATCTGAAAATACACACTAAAAATTAATTCACACTTTAAGGTAATGTTTTTGGCCAACGTGTTCTGTGAATAAACACACTGCATAAAGTCGGCTTTCACAGGAAGAGAGGCGCTAACCCAACACTTTTTCAATTACCTACAAGTCCTCTGGGAGGTGATTAATGACTTAGCCGTTCCTTGGACAAGGCATATTCAGAGTTTACCAAAACTTGAGTTAAGTCTTTAAAAAATCACAATTATTATTTAGACAGGACAAACGTCAACGGAGACCTTTTTAATCTAATGTCAGTTTTGCTTTTTAGTTCTGGGTGCAGGGCTGGGTGCTTGGCGAAAGGCGGCATGTGCCAAAAAGCTGGAGCAACAGGCCAGGCAGCACCAGTCCCTCCTCCAGCCTCCCTGGGCCTTGTGCGCCGGCCGGAGCGCAGTGGCCGGGCCTCCGGGAGGGGCTGGGGTGGCAGTTTGTGCACACAGTTCAAATGGGATGCACGGGGTCGGCCCCTGGAGACAGGAGGACGTGGCTCGAGGGCGCACCCTAGTCTGCTCTCACGAGCTGCCCTCTGAGGGAGACACCTGTGGGGACTGAGGAGGAGACGGGCGCTGGCCATGGGCAGGCGGCCAGACACTGCCAAGCAGGCAACTCGTGAAGCAAGCCATGAATGAGCACGGGGAACCGCCACACGCAGGCCGAGCGGAAAACTCCATAGTCCTCCAATGGTTCTCCTAGAAAATAAAACTAAAACAGCAAGAAGACGAAACCTGCCAGCACCATTCTTCTAAGTCAGCAACTCTCACCGGCCTGAGGGCCTCGTGGCCAGGACGCAGGCCGGCCGGAGCTGAGCAGGAGCCCAGCTAACCCCACTCAGATCCGAGCGAGGGCTCACGTGGCCTTGGGGCCATGCCATCTGGTCAGGAATCCGTTTCGTCTCTTGTCTCCATCTCCGTGCTGTGGACAACAAGCATGTCTCCGCAGAAGCGGGAGGAACCTCGTGTGTTTCTGCAGACATTCCTCTGGCTTTAGCCCCCCCACCACCCTGACCACGAAGACAGGGACTTGGCACAGCCAGTCACGACGCCCGCTCTCCATCAAACCAGCCTTAACGACCTCTTATTCAACTCTTAAATAAAAAAGAATGGAAAATACAACAATCTTCTAAATAAAGCTGTGGTATAAAGTTAAGTTCCCTGAGTCAGAAGATGGACTCCAACATCCTAGTCTGGGCTGGCACACGCGGCACAGCATGAAACCACACGCGCAGACACAAACCGACACGGTAACTGGCGCATGTGCACGAGTGCAGACGTGCCAGGACGGCTTTAACTCTTGTCTTACGGACTTTCCCCTCATAAATGTGCCAGTGGTCAAGCAGCTCTATTTCCCTTGGTCCTTTTTATTTCCAAAACAAGAGGAAGTGAAGAACCCACCCCCAGAGGCATCTGCCCCGATGTAAAAAGAAACACTAGGTCTCCAGCCTGACAAAGGACATCCACGCAGACCTCACACTGATGGGCGAAGGACGGGACGTCCTCCAGACCAGGCGCGGGACGGGGCTGCCCTTCCACTCGACACTGCGCTGCAGCTTCCAGCCTGGGCAACAAGGCAAGAAAAGTGAAAGGCGTCCAAGTGGGAAAGGAAGGGGAAAGCGACCTCTAGGAGCGGAATTACTGGGTCATGTGGTAACTCTGCATGTAACCACCTGAGGAAACACCACACTGGACTGAACACACGTCTACACACAAAGTTGCACGCGAGTGTTCACAGCATGTTACTCACAAGAGCCGGAAGGTGGCAAAACCCACGTGTGCATCAAGCGAGGAATGAATAAACAGAACGTGGCAGATCCACCCAATGGTATGTTACTCA
>NC_060275.1:39267-67973 GCF_021613505.1 Equus quagga | reverse complement strand
AATGAATAAACAGAACGTGGCAGATCCACCCAATGGTATGTTACTCAGCCATGAAAAAGGAACGAAGCACTGACACCTGCTACAACATGGATGAACCTAGAGAACAGGATGCTCAGTGAAAGACACCCGTCACAAAAGACCACGTAACGTCGGATTCCATTTATGTGAAGTGTCCAGAACAGGCAAATCCATAGAGACAGTAGTTACTGGGGGCTGGGGAGAGACCCCTTAATGGGTTCAGGGCTTCTTTTTGGGGTGAGGAAAATGTTCTAAAATTGACTGTGGTGAGGGTTGCACAATTCTGTGAACTTCTTAAAAACCACTGAATGGCACACTTTCAATGGCTGAATTATATGATACGTGAATTACATTTCAACAAAGTTTATTAAAAAAATAAAATTGTTCCTTTCAGCTTTGGGGCAACAAAGAGAAGCACCAGGCCCCCAGACGGACCGGCACGGTTCTCCTCCAGGTGCCGCAGACTCAGAACGCTGTTTCAGACTCGAGATCTGAGGGGTTCTAGCTTTCTCTCCACTTTTAATCTACTCTCCTGCCCCAGTCAGACTGAAATCAGCATTAACGAGCTAAAGTGCGACAGTTCTCGCCTCCCCCACACCATCCCGTGTGCGCCTCGCTGTGTCCTGCAGGTGTGTTCTCCACCTCCAGACAGGCCCGCCCGGACCCAGTCCCGGGATCAGGGCCTTGCGAGAGCAGGGACAGGAGCTGCCGAGGCCCCGGAGACCACTGCCCGGGAGTCCCAGCCAACGGCAGATGCTGCGGAGGGACCCCTGATCCTGAGGGAACCAGCTGTGACGCATTTCTGAACAGAGTGGCCGTCTGTCCTGGCCGAGGGCTCTTTTTCCCCCTATTCTGGATTGCTTCCACATTTGTACAAACTTGGAGCCTTTGGTCATTCCAGACTATTCCTCCCTGGCTTCTGGGCAGGGCTATGAGGCAGCAACGGTGAAGGAAGGAGCAGGTTTGCCTTTGTCTTCAGTCTGCGGGGAGACAAGCGAGTGGCAGAACGAACCACTCATTACCTGGCTTCAAGGATGCGTCCCACAAACACGGGACCGAGCTTCTCAGAAGCTCTCGGTAATGTGCCATTATTTCATTAACTCTAGTGGCCCCTTTATCAGACAAGCAAGTGACAAGTAAAATCATCATTGTGTAGAAGGCAGGAATTACAATGCAGTAAGCGTGGACACAAGCCTGAAGGACTATGGGAAACGAGAGACAGCACTCAGTCATGCTGAATCCACCATTTACTGACGTTCTGGCACCCTGGGCGGTCCTGAGAACAGGTGCCCGCTCTGCACGCCACAGAAAGCAGCATCCACACAGCTTTGCTGTGGCCGAGGCCTTCCTCCCCAGCCTGTGGACATGAGGCCTTGCCCCACGGGGCAGGTAGGCGTGGTGGCCCCTGCTGGCCACTTCAGGACAGCCCACTGAGACAGCTTAGTGAGAACGAATGCCGAGACCAAAGGCACAGCCAAGATCCACTCAGATGGCAACTCATCCGCCAGCACAGTGCGGAGGTAGCTGAAGGCAAGAGGACAAACCAGGTAACCTGGCCAGGCTCGCTCCAGGGCCACTTGCTCACGTTGTCTGTGCTCAAGCTCCAAGGCTTGAGGCTTCCAGTGGCCTCGAAGTCCTGCAGACACAGGTCAAGCTCAGAATCCCACATAAGGCGTGCATATGTCTAAATCTGACCATTTTATCCTCCCAGGTTCTGCTTTGGATTTAAGGAAAGTACTCCTTCTGGTATGGTATTAGAAAATCATACAGTCTACGATGAACTAGAAGGTCCCGCACTCTGTGGGTGTGTGGCGTGGGTATTTTCCAGTCATCACCTTGATTAATAAATTCTCTTTGCTGAGTCATTAATTCCCTTGAGCATACAGGGAGCAAAGCCATAGAGTCTCTACTTACAAATCTATTTTGAACGGTTACTTTATCCTCAGAAGGTGATGTAACTTTTTTTTTTTTTTTTTTTTTGCTGAGGAAGAGTGGCCCTGAGCAAACATCTGTGCTAATCTTCCTCTACTTTATATGTGGGACGCCTGTCACAGCACGGCTTGATGAGTGGTGTACAGCTCCATGCCTGGGATCTGAACCTGTGAACCCTGGGCCGCAAAGTTGAACAAGGGAACTTAACCACTGCGCCACGGAGGTGGCCCCTGAAGGTAATTTAACTTTTAATGCCTTAGGAAGAAGTGATTTTAATATGAATTTTAATGAAAGTGAATTAACTTTCACTGTCTTTCCTGTCCAACTGAACTTGGAGCCAAAGTTACCAGAGTGTCACACCTGAGGCGAAACTACTGCAGGTGCATATCCAAAGGCCCTGAGACACATTGGTCACGTGCACATGTACTGCCAGCACTTAGCGGTTGCTCTGTCACATCCATAATCAAGTGTTAATAAGCATTTCATCTGTAGCTGCCATCCTTCCACTGTTTTAAAAGTAACGTGAAATTTCACCCTCAGTCCCTAAGATCTGCTCATGACGAATGTCTTTTGTCTCTTCTGGTCTTCAGATCCATCCTAAGACGTCCAGGAGCAGTGGCTCTGTTGGCCCTGAAGCCCGATCAGGCTTCTTCCCATAGTGGGTGGCCCGGCTCCAGGCTGGTGCTCCTGAGGAAGCGCCAGTGACACAGGGTTCTGCACGGGGCTCCACCTGGTGAGAGCTCAGCATGGATCACTGGGCTTAATTGTCTTTACATTCTGCTCCAGAGTGGAAGGAACCGTACCGCGGGCAGGACACAGGAGACGGGTGTGATAACTATGACTCTGTGGGCCGGACGGCCAGCTCCCGGGACAGTGCGCTCAGGGGTCACCAGGCAGTGGCTGGTTGGGCGCCGTAGGGGATAAGCGAACAGGGCAGACCAGCCCCTCCCTCTTGGTGCTCGAGGACAGGGACGCCCTGGGACCACACCTGCCATCTCCACCTCCCTCCCGTAGCCACAGCCCCCATCACACCTAGGGCCAGGGCACGTGCAAAGGGGCGAGGAGAGGGCACGGCTGACCCCGTCACACGCCCTGATGTGCCAGGCACTGTTCTAAGAAATTTCCAAATATTTACTTCTCCCAAACTGAGGCTTAGCACACCAGGAAACCAGGGGATAGGAGCAATGACGTCACCTGCCCAAGGCCACACGGCTGGAGAGCTGAGGAATGGGGTCACTTCCATCACTGTCGGGCTGAGGACCAGGGCTAAAGATAGAGGTGCTGGTGGTTCTAAGGGAGCTGGACTGAAAAGACTCATGGGAGCTGACCTCAGACAATCAGCTCAACTAAACACACTCAGGACCGGAAGTGCAACGCCTTGGACTCAGTCAATCCCTCTCATTTTACGGGCTTTCTACCCCTCCTGAGTCTGCGCCACAGTGTAATTAGACTGTTTTATCTTAAGTCACTCATCCGGAGTTGGGAACTGCTGAGAAGTGGGGGTGAGCGTGCTCCCGAGTGGCCCCTGTGGGCCCATCTCATCCCCCGTGGGCGTGCGGGTGCCCGGGGAGCAGAACAGTGTGCTTCCCAAAGAGCACTGACCCCCAGAGCCGAGGGCACCGACGCCCGCAGGTCCAAGGCTTCCAGCAGCTGCTCCCGTCACCTTCCCAACCTCAGTTCCAACCTAGGCAGGTAGAAAGCCACCTGGCTCTCTCCGCTGGCCCACGGTCCAGACACGATGGTCCCAACAATTAACAGCAAACACACCACCGTTCTCATCTGGTGGGCCCCGCCCAGCCATGCTGGCAGGAACACAGCTCAGGCCCAGTGTCCGACAGGCCCTCCCAGCCCCTCTGCTCCTGGAGGTCTACCCGAGTGCGACCTCCATCCCAGCCTCTCACACTCACGTCTTCCTCACGATGCAGGAGAAGGGAGACGGGAAAAAGAAGGGAAACATGAACCCCAATTTCTAAGGGCAATGCGGCCTCCCGGGAGCTTGTCTCAGCAGGATTGCTCCCTCTCCGGTGGCTCCCTCCTGGGATGCGGGGGCAGAACGGGTGATGGGCATTTCGGGAAAGCCTGCTCATCTGACACACAGCCAGGCCTGGTGGGTCTGTGGAGGGTCAGGGCTGTGTGCAAACTCTGCAGCCACATCTCCCCAGCTCACGAGGACCCCTGAACACAGACAGATTTCAGTTGCTGAGCAGAGGGTGTGGGAAGAACAGTGCCTGTGAGTCGGAGAGGATGGGCACATTCACTGCTCTATCTCCTCTGAGACATTATTTAAGCCTCACGGGTCACTGTCACCTCCAGGAGGAGCAGGGCCATCCATGTGTCCACCCTCCCAGCCCTGGCTCTGCAGCCCGGGGCTGTGATTCAGCCTGTATTTATGGGACACAACATCGGTTACCCCAGAGGACAACTATAATCGAAACAGCTGAAAATAACTGCTGGCAGAAACCCCCACACTTAGAGCAGACCTCCCTCAGCAGTTCTTGTGGCTGGCATTCAACAGTCCGGGCTCAGCCAGCACAGCAGACCAATGTCCTCTGTCCCTACAGAGGAGGTCGGAGAAGCCCCCAAAGAGGCCCAAGGGAGTGTCAGCAGGTCTTCACATCCCCCCTACCCGACTCAACCCAGGGTCCGTGCCTGGCCCTCCACTGGGCCAGGTGGTCTCTGCGCCTCCCCCAGGCCACAGAATGCCCCCTCAGCTGAGTCCAGTACAGACATGGCAGCAGCCCTGTCGAAGCGGAGGCCACCACAGTGACGCCCGCAGGCAGAGCCTACCAGGAAGACAGCTCCCTCCTGCTGCCTCCCAACTGCACCAACAACTGGGAGCAAGAACACGGGCCGGCAGGTCCTGCTCGCTGCAGAGCTCAGCGCAGACCCCTGCCCTGGTCCTCCACTGACTGCATCCTGGAGACCCTGGAGAGATGCAGCTTCCTGGGAGCCCCCATCACACACGGGGCTCTTCCCTCATCTCCGTCAGACCAGACCTGTCCTTCCAGCGACAAGGAGCAAAGCGCCAAGAAGAACTCAAGTAGCACTAGGTCACATGATGGAGGCTTCACGCGAAGGCCACACTGCTTCAAGAAGCCCTTCTTGGCAGCTGGACCGAGATGTCACCAGTGTGTGACTGAGCTGCCAAACTTGCCTCGTTGATGCATACAATTCCACGGTTTCTGGCGCATTCTCAGTTTTGCACCCATCACCCCAGCCTAATTCCAGAACATTCCATTACCCCAAAAAGAAACCCCCAACCCATTAGCAGTCACTCCCCACCCCACAACCAAGGTCGTGACTTCTGCTAGGTTACTTCTCATCCCAGGGTCTATTTACACAAATACAAGCAGGTGTGAACACAGACTCCCCCACCTTTGTTACAGACACATTGCATCTCATACCACACATCCTGAAGACCCTGGGTTTCAAGAACCAGACAAGTCATCTTCCTGCCGTTTCTAAGGAGCTGCCCCATGCAGCAGACAATCTGGGCCAGCAGAGGGCCTGGCAGGTCGTCCATGACGGGCAAACTGAGGCAGGGCTGAAAACCAGTGTGAGTCTGTCTCCTGTCCAGATTTTGTCACCCAAAGGAATTCCCGGTCCAAGGACACCTCCTGACATCTCCCCTGTAAGCTGACGGAAACTGGAACCTGTGTGCCTGATCGTGTAGGTGCCCAGCGCTGCTACTGGCCGCTTGAGGGGCTGCAACTCCATCTTCTTCAGTCACAACTCCAGCCGTGGGAGAAACATGTGGGACAAGGACTCGGAAGGCAGACCCGGGCACGGATCAGGTCTGAACCTGGATGGCCGTGTGGCTCTGAGAAGATGCACAGCCTCTCTGGGACTCAGGTTCATCCTTAGTAAGAGGGACAGGCCACCCGCTTGGAGCGGTTGTCAGGATGAGAGACTGCGGATGGAGGAGTGGCTGGCAGGAGGGGGTGCTCACGAGGTCTGAGGGTAAGGACGCCCCGAGTCATCCGTGAGGCCCCCAAGCCTCGGACTCCTCACTGGTTCCTGCAATCTGTACGATGGCACCATCCTCGTGCAGGAAACAGGCTCATTAAGTTCCTGGACAGAACTAACCCAAACTGGACACCTGGTTCCCTGTGAAACACACACAATGTCTGCAGCTGCTTCACCTGCCATCCAGGAACGCCCACCAGCAACCAGGCGGGCCTGGCAGGGCATCTGTAGATCAACTGGAGCAAGCGGCAGCGTGGGGCAGAGAGCTGCTGGGTCTGCCGCAGCGGGGATGAGGATCGCAGGCCACAGCAGGGGAGGACGCGTTTTCATCTCAGAAGCACCTGGCGACCGCAGGCATTCCCCAGGAACTCTGGAGGATTCAGTACCAAACCAACCTGTAAACCTCGTCGTGGTGACCCGGCCGCCCATCTAGACCCGCGTGGCCTTGGCTCTGCTTCCTCGACTGTGAGAGGGCTGGACGGACAACCTCTGCAGCTGTAGAAACGTCGAGTTCCTGTGCCCGCCGTCAGCAGGAGACAGTGGTGTTCATCCACGACATGTGGCTCCGCCTGCAGGGGCGGCTGGAGAGGCATTCGTTAGAGAGGCTCAGGTCATGGAAGCGCTCTACTTCCTCAGGCAGTGAACCTGCCCCTCAAGCCCAAATCTAACACGGGTCCAAGCTTTCCCACCCTGCCCACTGGGCCCTGAACACGGGAACATGCATTTCGTGTTTCGGTGGTAACCACAGAAGAACTTCCATCCAGCCATGAGGCACGCTTCAGAGGCCTGGGAGGCTGAGGTCAAAGGTGACAGGGCCCACAGCAGAGACTCCAGCAGACAGTGACCCCCTGCTCGGGCGCATGCCCCCCAAAGGCAGCAGCATCGACGAACACACCCTTCTTAGTGGTCTCTGAAGCTGACTGCTCGACTGAGGCGGCACAGGGCACGGGCGGGGGCTATCTGGGGCAGATCTTTGTAGGAGCCCACGGAGAGGCCTCAACCAAATGTCCGCCTCGACTGAAGACCAGCACCCAGAGCACGCCAAGGCTGAGGGGGCAGCAGATCCAGAGTGGCTGAGAGCGGCTCTCAGGGCTGCGTGGGCTGGTTGTCAGGACACTCAGAAGGGTTTCCATGCCATGGACCCTGTACATGGTCCACCGATGCCGAGACAAGCCAGGCAGGAGGGCAGACGTTGGCCTGGTCGAGGAGGGTCAACAGCTCCAAGTCTCCCCGTTTTCCTGTCCTTATCTCTGTCAGGAGAGACCTGCCGGGGGCTCGTATCAGCCCAGGCAAGGAGCCACCAGAGCTGGGCTGTCACTGTGTCCCCTCACCTGTCTGGGAGGTGGAAGGACAAACAGGTGGAGGGAGCAGATCTGCAGTGTTTCTGCTGCTGTGCTGACAGAGGGTGTCACAGAGGTGTCAGTGGCTCCCGCCCCGACACACAGACACAGCAGAGGCTGCATCCTGCGAGAGAACACGCTTCCCAACCTGCAGCTGCACAGTCAGAGAGGCCCTGAGGAGGCGGACGGCAAGGTCAGGCGGCCGGCCCCCCTGAGCCGCTGCGACGCCCTGACATGTCGGAGGAGCTGGGAGGGGACGTGCCACGTCCGCTCCACGGTCACTGCCAGCCCCTGGCCCAGGCGTGGTCAGTGCACGGAACCGGTATGAGCAGCCAGAGGGACGGAGGTCGGCCTCAGACACAGCCCCAGGGAGGCCTGGCTCCCCACAGGGGTACAATGACTCCCTGACAGCAAGTGACAATTATTCCCTAAGTGATTCACTTTTTGAAAAATTATAATTCCTCACTCTTTGCTTTGAAATTTCTAACAAGGCCCTGGACATGTCTCTTATACACGTCCCCATGGATCTCACAGGAATTCATGCGCCACCCACAGAGCCACTCTCTGGACTGGGCTTTCACTCTCCAAAACACGTCATGTTCCAATGGGGACAGAGTCAGCTGGGAGGACGAGAATGTTCAGGGGATGGATGGTGGTCGCATAACAATGTGAACGTACTTAACACAATGAACTGCACGCTTAAAAATGGTAAATTTTACATTACGCATGTTTGACCACAATAAAAAATGTTAGCCTTTATTATTAGTTAACGCATATTGTAGAGTTTAACGAGGTATAGCCCTCCCAACCCCACCCACCTCCGCTTGGGCTCCAGCGGGAGGCGGAGGGTGGCTGGGCAGGGCCAAGGGGCACGTCCTTCTTTTGTGCCCCCACAAAGAACAGCGTAGGAGGGAACAGCTCCAAACCCAACTATCCGTCTCCTCCTAACTCTGTCTCATCTGCTAAATGCCACAAAGTGGCTTGGGGTTCAGAAGGTGGTTGGGGTGCAGGTGGAGCGTGCTGTGTGGTGGCCTCTGTGCTGCATGATTTTCCCACAGGAGAGGATGGAAAGTACAGAGACACAGGGCAAAAACAGGAAGACCAACACTGCGCAGGAGGAAGTCCAAGTCCTGCTTATGTTTCTGGAAAAGAGAAAAGTTCACGGTGGTAATTTTCCTCTCTCTGGACTCCAGACGAGCGCAGGCAGGTCATTTGTATGATGAACCCTAAAGTTGACTGTCCTCCTGTCCACAGAAAAATGGCCCGGTCTTAATGGGATGCTGCGAATTCCAGCTCACCAGGCCGAGCACTGTGCTCTGAGCGCGGTCAGTCACACGCCGCATCCATGACAAGGAAATGCCTGATGTCACCCCCTGGACATCCGGTCGCTAAACGTGCCAAGGAGGCCTCAACAGCAAGTGTTCTGAACAAATTTCAAACCGTTTTTGTTGAGAGCTGTGTCTGGAATGGTTGACCCTTCTGGAAGCTCAGTGTCATCAGCAAGATGAGAACAATGACACAAGCTGTCTGCTGTGCCAGTCACAGGACAATCTGAAAAGTCCTTGGTTAACGGTAAAATGTTAAACGGGTGATTGTTTGGAGCGAAGAAGGCACACGTGTCCTGAGAAGAAGCAGTTCATAGACCCCTGAGAGTGGATAACTCTGACCTCTGCCCTGGGCCTGGCTTCAGAGTGTGCGCCTCCCAAGCCCCCTCTCTTGAGGCAGGAGGCCCCCAGGCCACATGGGAATCACTTCTAAGGCTCCTGAAGTAAGGTGGTGGCAGTGGTGAATTTGAGGGAGTGATGGATGAAGGGAACAAGGAGGCTGGAACTGAGCTGGGGAATGACATCAACGCACACGGACGCCAACGCGAGACACTGGCTTTAATGGAAAATGGGACTAGGTGGTCCTTGAAACGGCTGTGGGGCTGAGCTGTGTGGCTCTGGGCTGCACTTGAACAAGGCACCCGACAGAAGAAGGGGTCAGGCGCAGGAGACAGCTCAGCCCGGCCGTGGGTTCCCTGGGCGTCCAGTGGAGCCACAGAAACAGAGGACGGGGCAGGAGGCAGAACATGGAGAAGTCGATGGTGCGGAGACAGGCCAGATTCTGGGGCATAAAGGAGAAAGGAAGGATGGGGGACGGGCACAGCAAGCGAGCCCCAGGGCGGCCCAGGGGCATCACACGGGGCTCCAGCCGTGGTTCCGAAACTGCCACCCCTCCTGCTCTCTGCATGGGTGAATCCAGCTGAGGCTGGAGCACAGCCGAGGGGCCTGTAGATGAGCCACCTGGCTCCCAGCAGCCACGGTCCCCAGCTGTCTCTGGGACAAGAACCCTGTATCCAGAGTTGGACACACAGACCGCGGGGGCTGCCTGCGCGTTTCTGGGTGGCTGCTCTTGGGGTTCCCAGCTGCTCCCATGTGGGCTCTCTTCTAGCAATCTTCATTCTCTCCTAAAAGATGTTCCTCCAAATGGAATGGCGTTTAATTGAGTTCAAAATGACTAGTAACAAGAATGTAAATAGCTTCCCCAGCTTGGTAACTCTAAGAGCACAACTTAGGTGTAGATTAATGGGCTAGCTGTTGGCTAATACCGGGCTAGCCTTTGGTTATGAGGAAGGACTTCATTGTTTTGAGTATCCTGGTGCTTTTTTCTAGCACAGATGCCTCAAATGCAAAATGCTTAAGAGAACACAGTTTAAGATGAATACCCTTCAACTATTTCTCACCTGCACAGGTCACACAGAGCCTCTGCTTAAACCTCCCCATCCTTTTCCATCAGACTCAACACAACCTGCAGGCCCCTGTGGGATGAGGTGCACCTCCAGGGCACCGCTGAACAGCCCCCGCCCCGCCCCCCCCCCCAGAAACCTGCATTCAGAGAGGAGGAGCGGTACCCACAGCACTTGAGGAGGCGTGAGATTTAGTGCATCCAGGAAGGATGACCAGCTCGCAGGCCTCTGGGCACCAGGGCTTCGCGCCCTTGGGAAGCACCTGGGAGCCGGCTCTGAGCAGCCTCCAGGTGGTCAGGCACACGGGAGGCTGGGGTGTGGGGTGCAGGGTGCCGGGGCTACCAGGAGGCCCATTCCAGAAGGCCGAAGAGCCCTGCCTTCTAAAAACAGGCGAGGGCACGTCACCCCAGCCAGCCCGGAAGCAGAAATGGCACCTGTCACACTATCTGAGGGGCCTGCTGCTTTCTGTTTAAAAAGATTTGTTTCAAAGAGGAATCCTGCTCCACAGGCGGCCCGACAGCCACTCGCTTGCCTTGGGATTATCAGCTTAAACACGAGATGAAAGCCCCAAACCGTGCTCTATGCTCGTCCTTATTTCCCATCAAACTAGAAACCCCAGAGCTGGTCCTCACTGAGAAGTGGATTAAACAAACATGTTGATGTCACTCAACACGCCACTCTGACACGACAGACAGGAAACAGCATGACAAGCATGGTCAGCCCCGCGCTTTGGCCTAAGTGGAAGCAAACTGTGTGAGCAGGTGCCCTCTGCCCGTGTCTCCACTCTGAGACTTCAGCTCCACTGTGTCTCACGCCCATGAGGCCAGGCTCCCCGAGGGGAGGAGAGGGGAGCTTCCGGGCTCAGGACACGAAACCCCAGATGTTTGGAGCAGGATAATCCGCCATGGGGCAGGCTGGACTCCCACAAGGTCCCACCTGAGGTCCCAGCCTCACAGGGTCCACAGCTGCCCATGATGGGTGCTGTCCTAGCAGGAGAGCAGCCCCCCACACCGAGACTGGGCCAGACCCTCACTGGCCTTCACTGCCGTTCTCAAGAGGGTAATTCAAAGCTTGTGAGTTCCCATGCCACACAAGGACAGTCTTCAAAGATGTGTTTTAAGAAGATCTAATTCAAAAGTCATTCAAATGTCCTGCTAATGAGACATCCACTGGCAATACGTATTTTCGTTCAAACGATGCATGCCTTTTAATCCAGCAAGAACATTTCTACTAATTTACCCTAAAGAGATAACCTGATATGTATATAAAAACACACAACACAGTTTATAGTAATGAAAAACTGGAAGAGTTTAAATATAAATTAATAAGAGATTGGTTACATCTTGTTACTTTCACACAACTGACATGTCCATCAAAAGGATGGTGCCTATCTACACATACAAAAATACAATGCCGGGTTGAAATGACCTTGACAGGATGCATATCATGACCCTGTCGATGTAAAACTATGTCCAGCAAGTTGAAGCTGCACCAAGGTGGGTGTGGGCCTCACCGAACGCCAACAGTGGTCACTGGCGTGGTGGGGCTCTTCATTTCCACGTTGTCTGAATTTGCTTTTACAAATGTTATAAACAGATACGACTTTTTAAAAACAAAGAGTTTTACAAAGAGTTTAATAACATAGGTATGTTTATGATGTGCTAGGCTTTTAAAAAGCAAGAATCCAAATTATAAATATACTATGGGCTTCAATATGTGAAAGTAAATCTAACCAGAAAATGAGTAAGAAGAGAGCAGACTCCAGTTCCATCAGTGTCGGCTCTCACCGTCTGCACGAGGTGCTCTGCTGGGACTGCCAGAGACTGGAACCAGCCCTTCCACAGGCTCGCCTGGAGGGGACGATGCCGCCCAGAGACCCGGGTGGAGTGGCTGCGTCCAGCAGACAGCACGACCCTGCTGTTGCCACAGAGGCTGCACAGAGAGCCAGCCTTTCCAGGACGAGCCCCTGGACTCTTCTGGACGGTGGGTGGCTCCGGCTTTGTTTTCTTTCTAATGAGCTACATCAGCACATTCTCTCCTCCCATCCACTCCCACTCCAGGGTGAACGAGGCCTTCAGGCGTTTGTTTTCTGTGTGTTCCCACGGTGGAGCAATGGGAGACTTTTTGCCCTTTTTTCAACTACGAAAAAGGGGAAATTCTCAAAACACGCAAATTTCCAGGAATCAGTGGCAATTAAAGAAGCAAATGTGTCACATAAAAAATCTCCCATAGCAGAGGGGTGTTACGTCTGCCCCTGTGAGCACGGGGACGCAGACAAGACTGACTCAGCAAAACCATTGCTTTCCCCTGCCCTCAGCACACACAGCCTCAAAACCCCGGGCAGGTCTGAGGAAAGAGAGCAGATGAGGATGGGACAACAGAAATGCAATTGTGGCAGCTGAAGAAACTAGACACACCGTGAGCTTCCTGCTGAGCAGTGGACCCCGACTTAAAAACCCAACACACCCCCTGCTACTCAGTGAAGAATCCAAGAAAAGCAAGTACAAGCAGGACGTACATGCCTGATTCTCTAAGATTCTCCCAGTGTCTGTAACCAAATTCTCAATGATTTCATATGCTTTACTTTGAAAAATATCCCTTAATTACCTTTTTTTGGCAACTCACTTAAGTGAAATCACAAGTAAATACCCCCCACTCCAATCATGCAACTTCTGATAAATCAAGAAGCTTACAAGTGTGTTGTCCTCATTCTAGGAACCCAAATGAATGCCGAATGCCAAGAGCAGTTAACAGACACATGAAAATGTGCAATATTTACGTTTACTTTAAAAGGAAATAGTTCAGAGCACTCTAACTGCGCTGAAAATCTTTTGGTTTAGTTAAGTCTTCACCAACCCTCCTCTGACACTCTGAGAGGCCACTTATCCCAGGGACAGAAATGAAATTCACTTAGGATTCCACCTCCAGTCCCGGGCTGGGCCTGGGATCTCCCACATCACAGGGGTACAGGGCATGCTGGTATTTGAAGGGTTCATTCGATGGGTAAGTGGTGAAAAGCTAGTGTTTGCATGTCCTGTTTACTCTGCTAAAAATAGAAGACGATACTTCGAGTATCTTCTCTGGTCTGTGCTGCCTTCTCTCTGGCTTGGGCCGGCTTCCTGAAATGTTCCTGCACCCCTGGGGAGGACAGGAGTGTGCAGGGGACAGAGGGAAGTGGCTCCTTAATGCCGGCTGGGTCTGCCATCCAAATGTGCAAACGCGAGTCCAGGTTCTCCCACAATCACCACCTCATTCTGGTGACTGCTGTTCTTCTTACTTAAACAGCAACGCATTAGAGCAAAAAGCATAATGATATCTGTTATGTACCCAAGGGAAAAACCCCATAGCTTTTAACAGCAGCCCAGCCTGGGGGAGAGGACTGCAGAAGTCTGGTAAAGAAAGAAGGAAAGAAGCCCACAGATGTGAAGGCCAAAGGTGTGGTCCTCTGAACTGTGGGTAGAAATGCCACCTAACGTGCTAAGGAGAATGTTCCCTGACTGGGTCCCAGGAGGACAAAATCCAAGTCATTCTTGGCCTGTTGTCTCAGCTCCCAAACACAGACTGACTACAGCTGGGGTTTTAACCCTGAGTGTCCCAAGAACCCTCAGCGTCTGAGGATGCTTGGCAATTCCTTCTCAAATAACGTTCTTAAAGGCATAAAGTAAAACACATGGATTACAAAGGAAGTAAGTTACTGTGAAGCCAATTGACAAGATACTAAAGAAAATGTGTGATACAACACTGCACGTGCTTTCTTACTAACTCATTTAGTAACAATCTGTACCAGTGGTTTGAAGTAATTGTTACTGTAAATGATATTCAAGATATCTGGCTACAACTAACACGTGAAATGAAAATATCTGTGATTTCTATTGGTAACAAAGCCATGGGTCCTGCTAACCTACTGTGCCAATTACATCCCTAGTGAGTTCATGACAGACAGCAGAAGCCCCTCAGGAGCCAACTGTGGTGTCTGGAGCAGTGTGCTGGTCCGATGCCAATGAACCAGGACGCCAGGTGCTGCTTGCAGCTGGGGCCAGACCGAAGCACCGGAGGCTTCCTCTTACGAGGGCAAGAGAGGATTTTAAAAAATGTTTTAACAAATTAATTAGTCAAAGTATTCATTCACATTAAATATGGCTGAATTTTGGAAATAAAGGCTAGAGACAAGCCAGATGACCTCACTCAGGGCCAAGATTCAGACCCAAGGGAGTCTGGTTTGAATCTTGTACTTGTTAATTTTTTAGCAGCTTTATTGAGATATAATTTACATACCATAAAGTTCACCCATTTAAGAGTATAATTCAATGGTTATTAGTATATTTACGGAGCTGTGTAACCAGTACCACTATTGAATTCCAGAATGTTTCCATCGTCTGGTAAAGAAGCCCCGTAACCCCCAATTCCCCCCGCCGGCAACCATGAACCTACTTTCTGTCTAGATGGATCTGCCCATTCTGGACCAAATCAGTTGGTTCTTGTCACTCATGGTACTTGAGTTCTACATGGTTCTACAAAGTCTCCATGAACAGCAAATTACTGAATGCTGAACCATGCTCCTGGGGAAACACTGGGTTAGGTTCCTGGGAGCCTCTAGTGTCAACATTCTCAACCACTCCTCAATATACAACCTTGTGTTATAAGTGTTTCTGTTTAAAGACACCTTATTTAGTATATATTATTGATTCATTAATGTTGAACTCATGGCCAAGCGTGTTTTCTACATAAAGCACATCACATCCATCTCATGCTTAGGGAAACTCGACAGCCCTCAGCAGTATGCTTGGGGGTCATTTTAAATTAACAGTGAAATTACAAGAAAAGTACAGGAGGATTCTGGGAAGATGGCAGAGGAGGAAGCACCAGGAATCTCCCCACCTGGACGACAAGTGCAGGAGCAGAGTCTGTCTGATGGAACCATTTTGGAATCTGGGGCCTGCTGAAGGCTTGTCACTTCCAGGGGAAGGCTTGGATGGTAAATTCTAGTCAATTTCTGCTCTTAGCACAGTAGCAGGCACCTGTCACCACCCCAGACCCCTGGCAAGAAACTGTGCACGTGTTCCTGAAGCAGCCTGCACACAGCGGGTGGGAGCCAGGGTGGGCACAAAGGGTTTTGTGCCCCAAACACTGAGATCCTGTGCTCTTACTGCTGCTTGCTGCTTCGGACCACAGAGGTGCAGACACAGAGGCGGGTGGCCACTGCGGCTGCACCTCTCCCAGTGTAGCAAGACCCCCGCCTCCCGCTCAAGTGACTTCCAGGAGAGTTAAAGGGTGTGCGTCCTTTTCTCCTCTTCATTTTTCTCTTTTTCCCCTTTTGGGAGCCAGTCATTCAAGACTAGGACATTTAAAAACAACTGCATACATGGAGAAAATTAGAAAGTGACTGTGCATGCCCAAGAAAAGGCTCAGGAAAAAAACCTAAGACGACACTAAGTTTACCCCTCAGGCTGATCCTTGGCACAGAGACAGCCTACAACAAGAAAAAAAAAAAAAAGAATAAAACAGCAAACTTTGGGAAGGGGGAAAATCTGATTTTCAGAATTACCATGTTACTAGATTCAAATGTCTGCTTTCAACAATAAAATCACAAGACACACAAAGAAACAGGAGTGTACAGCCCATTCAAAGGAAGAAAGTAACTCAACAAAATCTCTCCCTGGAAAAGACTTAATGGCAGATATGTTAGAAAAAGACTTTAAAAAATAGTCTTAAAGATGCTCAAAAAACTAAAGGAAGATTGGATAAAGTCAAGAAAATGAAGAATGAACAAAATGGAAATATCAATAAAGAGAAAGAAAACCTAAAAAGAAACCAAAAGAAATCCTGGAGCTGAAAAGTACAATAACTGAAATGAAAAATTCACTAGAAAGATTCAACACAGATTTGAGCAGGGAGAAGAGAAAAATCAGTGAACCTCAATATAGGACAACAGAAATCATCCAGGCTGAGGAATAGAGTAAAAGATTTAAAAAATCCCAAAAAACAGAGCCTAAGGGACATGTGGGACACCTGAAAAGGACCAATATACTTCTTGTGGGAGTCCCAGAAAGAGAAGAGAGAGAGAGAAAGGAGCAGGGAGAATATTTGAAGAAATAGTGGCTGAAAACTTTCCAAATTTGAAGAACAACATGAATATAAAATCCAAGAAGGTAAAAAAATTCCAAGTAAGATGAATTCAAAGAGACCCACTCTGAGACACATTATAGTCAAACTTTCAAAGACAAAGAGAGAATCTTGAAAGCAGCAAGAGAGAAGCAAATCATCACATACAGAGGATCCTCACTAAGATTATCAGCAGGTTTCTCATCAGAAACTTTGGAGGCCAGTAAGCAATGGGCCAATATATTCAAAATGATAAAAGAAAAAACACTGTCAACAAATAAAGACATACCTTGGAGATATTGTGGGTGTGGTTCCAGACCATGACAATAAAGTGCATGTTGCAATGAAGTACATATTGCAATAAAGTGAGCAACACGAATATTTTGGTTTACCAGTGCATGTAAAACTTATGTTTACTCTATTAAGTGTACAACAGCATTATGTCTAAAAAATGTACATAGATTAATTAAAAAACACTTTATTGATAAAAAATGCCAACTATCATCAGAGCCTTCAGCAAGTCACAATCTGTTGGCTGGTAGAGGGTCTTATAAAAACGCAGTATCTGCAAAGTGAATAAAGCACAGTGCAATAGAACCAGGTATGCCTGTAATCCTATATCCAGCGAAAGTGTCCTTCAAAAGTGAGGGAGAAATCAAGACTTTCCCAGATAAGCAAAATCTGAGGGAGCTGGCGACCACTAGACCTGCCCTATGGAGAACACTCATGGGTGTCCTGCAGGCGAAATGAAAGGACAGTAAATATTGACTCAAAGCCACTGCAAAAACACAGATCTCAATAAAGGAAAATACATGGGCAGTTATAAAAGCTAGTGTTATTGTAACAAAGGTTTGAAACTGCACTTTTTGTTTTCTACATGATTGAAAAGGTTAATACATTTTAAGAAAAAGGAAACAATTACTGAAAATCTACTATTACTGTAACTTTGGTTTATAACTCCAACTTTATTTTCTATAATTTAGGAAACTAATGAATTTAAAAGAACTACTAGGGTCTGGCCCAGTGGTTTAGTGGTTGGGTTTGTGTGCTCTACTTTGGCACCCCAGGGTTCATAGGTTTGGTTCCTGGGCTCAGACCAACACACTGCTCATCAAGCCATGCTGAGGAGGCATCCCACACACAAAATAGAGGAAGACTGGCACAGATTAGCTCAGGACTAATCTTCCTCACCAAAAAAAAAAAAAATTAGTTTATGTTGTTGGCACACAATGTATAAAGATGTAATTTTGTGACATCAACAAGTGAAAAGGGTTGCAATGGAGCCGTAAAGGAGCAGAGATTTTGTATGTTATTGAAATTAAGCATAAATTTAAATTATAGTGTTATAACATTAGGATGCTAAATGTAATCCCATGGGAACCACAAAGAAAATAGCTATAAAGTATACACAAAAGAAAATGAGAAAGGAAGTTAACACTTCACTACATAAAATCAAGTTAACACAATAGAAGACAGGAATGCAGGAAATGAGGGACAAAAAGCTTTAGGGCATATAGAAAACAAACAGCACAATGACAGAAGTCAGTCCCTCCTCATCAGTAATTACTTTCAACGTAAATGGATTAAACTCTCCAAGCAACAGGCAGAGATCGACAGACCAGATGAAAACACAGGATCCAGCTACATGCTGTCTACAAGAGACACACTTGAGATCCAAAGACACAAACAGGTTGAAAGTGAAAGGATGGAGAAAGATGCACCATGCAAATAGTAACCAGAAGCGAGCAGGCGTGGCTACACTAATATCACACAAAATGCTTTAAATCAAAAAAGTTATACACGACAAAGGAGGATATTATATATTCAT
The DNA here is from genome assembly GCF_021613505.1 of Equus quagga. Classification (NCBI taxonomy): domain Eukaryota; kingdom Metazoa; phylum Chordata; class Mammalia; order Perissodactyla; family Equidae; genus Equus; species Equus quagga. The sequence goes on along the minus strand of NC_060275.1, from coordinate 50,059 downwards.
GAAAGGTTCAACAGAGCAATAACATATAATGATCATAAACATTTATGCACCTAAGGACAGACCATCAAAATATACAAAGAAAAATGGACAGAAGTGAAGGAGAATGAGACAGTTCTACAACAGTACTTGGACTTCAATGCCCCACCCTCAATAATGGAGATAAGGACCAGACAGAAGATAAGGAAGGAAACAGAGGACTTAACCCGATAAACCAACCAGATCTAAGAGACAGACACAGACACTCCGCCCAACAACAGCACACACAGCCTTCTCAAGGGCACATGGGACACTTTCCAGGATAGACCATATGTTAGACCACAAATTAAGTCTCAATAGACTTAAAAAGATAGATATCACACAAATTATCTTCTCTGACCACAACGGGATGAAGTTACAAGTCAATAACATAAAGAAAACTGGAAAATTCACAAAAATGTAGAAACTAAAAAACACACTTTTAAACAACTAATTGATCATAGAAGAAATCACAGGGAAATTAGAAAATACTTAGAGACAAATGAAAAGGAAAACACAGCACACCAAAACTTATGGGAAGCAGCAAAAGAAGTGCTAAGGGGAAATTTACAGCTATAAATGCTTGCATTAGAAACCAAGGAAGGGCTGGCCTGGTGGCAGAGTGGTTAAATTTGTACATTCCACTTTGGCGGCCCAGGGTTCACCAGTTCCGATCCCAGGTGCGGATATGGCACTGCTTATCAAGCCATGCTGTGACAGGCGTCCCACATATAAAGTGGAGGAAGATGGGCACGGATGTTAGCTCAGGGACAGTCTTCCTCAGCAAAAAGAGGAGGATTGGCAGCAGATGTTAGCTCAGGGCTAATCTTCCTCAAAAAAATAAAAAAATAAATAAAGCCAAGGAAGATCTCAAATCAACAACCTAACTTCCTCTTAAGGAACTAGAAAAATAAGAACAAACTAACTCAAAGCTAGCAGAAGGAAGGAAATAATAAAGATTAGGGCAGAAAAACAGGAAATGGAGGATAGAAAATAGGAGAGAAGATCAATTAAACCAAAAATTGGCTCTTCACAAAGATCAACAAAGTTGACAAACCTTTAGCTAAATGGACGGAGGAAAAAAAGAGAGAAGACTCAAATTACTAAAATCAGACATGAAAGTGGGAACATTACTACTGATTCTACAGAAATAAAAAGGATTATAAGAGAGTACTAGGAATAATTTTATACCAATAAATGGGATAAATGTATAAATTCCTGGAAACACAAAGTGTATCAAGACTGAATCATGAAGAAATACACCATCTGAATAGACCTATAACTAGTAGGGAGATTGAACAACTAACAAAAATATCCCACAAAAGAAGAGCCCTGGATCTGATGATGGCTTCACTGGTGAATTCTACCAAACATTTAAAGAAGAACTAGTACCAACCCTTCTCAAACTTTTCCCAAAATTGAAGAGGAAGGAACACCTCCCAACTCAACCTACGAGGCCAGCATAAGCCTGATATCAAAGCCAGACAAAGACACAACAAGAGAAAAAAACTACAGGCCAACATCCTTTCTGAACATTGATGCAAAAATATTCAACAAAATACTAACAAACAGAATTCGGCAGCATATTAAAAGGATTATACCCCATGATCTAGTGGGGTTTTTCCTGGAATGCAAGGATGGTTAGACAATGAAAACCGATCAATGTAATATGCCACATCAACATAATGAAGGGACAAAAACCACGTATCATCTCAATTGATGCAGAAAAAGCATTTGACAAAATTCAACATCATTTCATTAAAAAACAGTCAACAAAACAGGCATAGAAGGAAACTACCTCCACATAATCAAAACTGTATAAAAAAAGTCCACAGCAAACATGATCCTCAACGGTGAAGGACTGAAGCTTTTCCTTTAAGATCAGGAAGAAGGCATGATGCTCACTTCCACCATTTCTAGTCAACAAAGTACTGAAGTTCTAGCCCTAACAATTAGGCAAGAAAAAGAAATAAAAGGCATTCAAATTGGAAAAAAAGAAGTAAAATTATCTCTGTTTGCAGATGATAAGATCTTAGATGTAGAAAATCCTAAAGATTCCACAAAAAAAGCTGTTAGATCTAATAAATGAATTCAGCAAAGTAGCAGGATATAAAGTCAACAGACAAAAAGCAATTACATTTCTATACAAGAGCAATGAATGATCTGAAAAGGAAATTACCAAAAGTTACACAGCATCAAAATTAATAAAATATTTTTGAATTAACTTAACCAAGGAGATAAAAGACCTGTACAGTGAAAATTTAAAAACACTACTGAAAGTAATTAAAGACACAAATCAATGGAGACACATCCCATGTTCATGGACTAGAAGATTTCATATTGTCAAAATGTCGATGTCACCCAAAGTGAGCTAGAGAGTCAATGCAGTCCTTATCAAAATCCCAATGACATTTTTTGCAGAAATAGAGAAACCCATCCTAAAATTTATATGGAATCTCAAAGGACCCTGAATAGTCAAAACAATCTCGACAAAGAAGAAGAAAACAGGAGGACTCACACTTCCTGATTCCAAAACTTAACGACAAAGGTAGACTAATCAAAACAGTGTGGTACTGGCATCAAGACAGACATACAGACCAATGGAACAGAATAGAGAGTCTGGGGGCCGGCCCGGTGGCACAGCGGTTGGGTTTGCATGTTCCGCTTCTCAGCGTCCCGGGGTTCACCAGTTCGGATCCCGGGTGCGGACATGGCACCGCTTGGCAAAAGCCATGCTGTGGTAGGCGTCCCACATATACAGCAGAGGAAGATGGGCATGGATGTTAGCTCAGGGCCAGCCTTCCTCAGCAAAAAGAGGAGGATTGGCAGCAGTTAGCTCAGGGCTAATCTTCCTTAAAAAAAAAAAAAAGAACAGAGAGCCTGGCAATAAACCCTCACATATGTGGTCAAATGAGTTTCGATAAGGAAGCCAAGACCGTGCAATGGGAAAGGACACTCTTTTCAACAAATGGTCTTGAAAAACTGCACATCTACATGCAAAAGAATGAGGCTTATCTAACATTATATACAAAAATTAACTCAAGGTGGATCAAGGTCCTAAATGTAAGACCTAAAACTATGAAATTCCTGGAAGAATACATAAGACAAATGCCTCACAACATTGGATTTGGCAATGATTTCTTGGATATGACACCAAAGGCACAGGTAACAAGAAAAAACAAATTGGACTTCATAAAAAATTAAAAATTTTTTACATCAGGGGCCAGCCCTAGTGGTTAAGTTTGCGCGCTCCGCTTCGGCGGCCCAGGGTTTGGATCCTGGGCACGGACATGGCACCACTCATTAGGCCACATTGAGGCGGCATCCCACATGCCACAACTAGAAGGACCCACAACTAAAATATACAACTATGTACTGGGGGGATTTTGGGAGAAAAGAGCAGGGGGAAAAAAAAAGAAGAAGATTGGCAACAGTTGTTAGCTCGGGTGCCAATCTTTAAAAAAAAAAAAATTTTTTTTTTACATCGAAAGACACAATTCACAGAGTAAAAAGGTAACCCACAGAATGGGAGAAAATATTTGCAAATCATAAATCTGATAATGGATTAATATCCAGAATATATAGAGAACTCCTAAAACTCCACAATCAAAAGTGAACAACCTGGTGCGAAAATGGACAAAGGACTTGAATAGACATTTCTCCAAAGAATACATACAAATGGCCATTAAGCATATAAAAAGATGCTCAACATCACCAATCATTAGCCAAATGCAAATCAAAACTACAATGAGATACCACCTCACACTTATTTGGACGGCTATTATCCAAAACCCAGAAAACAACAAGTGGTGGCATGTATGTGAAGAAATTGGACCCCTTATACTCTGTTAGTGGGAATGTAAAATGGTACAGATACTGTGGAAAACAGTATGGAGGTTCCTGCAAAAATTAATAAAATTACTATATGGCCCAGCAATTCCACTTCTGGGTACATACCCAAAAGAACTGTAAGCATAGCCTCAAAGAGATATTTGTGCACTCATGTTCACAGCAGCATTATTCACAAGAGCTAAAATGTGGAAGAAACCCAAGTGTCCATCAACAGATGAATGGATAAGCAAAATGTGGTCTGTCCACAGAATGGAATATTTTTCAGCCTCGTAAAGGAAGGAAATTCTGGCACAACATGGATGAACCTGGAGGACGTTATGCTGAGTGAAATAAGCCAGTCACAAAGAGACAAACACTGTCTGAATCTACTTATACGAGGTACTTAGAGTCATCAAAATCATAAGGACAGAAAGCACGGTGGTTGTCAGGGCTAGGGGAGGGGAGAAAGGGGAGTTATTGCTTAAAAGTCAGAGTGATTCATTTTACAAGATGAAAAGAGTTATGGGGATGGATGGCAGTGATGGCTGCACAATAACGAATTTATTTAATGCCACTGAACTGTACACTTAAAAATGGTTAAGATGGTAAATTTTATGTTATACGTATTTTTTAAAAAAGCACAAAAATGTGGCACTAAACAGACTGTGGAAAGGATGCTTATTTAGTATGAGATGAAACAAGAAGGCGGAGTGGTGCCCTGTTCAGTCTCAGCTGGCTGTGTGCACAGCAACGCAGACTGTTCACCAGTGTGCATGTCTGCAACAAACCCGCAAGTGCCCTGAGCATCAATTCTGGGTTACAAACAAATTTAGGCGAGTTCATAAATATGGAATCCGCACATAACAAGGACAGACTGTAAACAGAATGCTACAATATACGGCCTTCTGTGACTGGCTTCTTTCACTGCACATTCTTTTCAAGTTCATCCTACTCGAGCCTGCATTCCTTTAGTGCTTCCTCCCTTTGTACGGCTGAAAAATATCCCAGTGTACGGATACACCACATCTTCTCTGTTCATTCATCCATCAGTGGACATTTGGGTGTTTCCACCTTTTGGCTATTGTGAATAATGCTGTTATGAACATTCATGTACAAGGTTTTGTGTGGAAACATGTTTCCCATATCCTAATATTTTGTTGAGGAGTGTTTACAGCTGTATTTATAAGGGATCTTGGTCTGCAGTTTTATTGTGATGTCTGTGTGTGGTTCAGGGGAAGAGATTAGTAAGTGGCAAAACAATTGATTTTCCTGAACATAACCATGGGTTTATTTCGACATCTACTAGAAGAATGCTAACTTTTCATTTGTGGCAGTAATACAGTTTCTCCTTAAAATAAATGTCAATGTACAGAAAGTTTTTTTTGAGGAGGAGGATTAGCCCTGAGCTAACTACTGCCAGTCCTCCTCTTTTTGCTGAGGAAGCCTGGCCCTGAGCTAACATCTGTGCCCATCTTCCTCCACTTTATATGTGGGATGCCTAACACAGCATGGCGTGCCAAGCGGTGCCATGTCCGCACCCGGGATCTGAAACGGCGAACTGGGGGCCGCCGACAAGTGGAATATGCGCACTTAACCACTGCACCACCGGGCCGGCCCCCCAGAAAGTTATTAAGTAACTGACAGAGTGGGTGTGGTTACAGCAATATCACAATGGCACTACCGTGAAGGACGTCTCAATGCCCTGCTGCAGGAAGGCATGTGGGCCTCCAGCGTCGCTTCCCGGGAGCCCGAACTCTGCCCCACCTGGACAGACACCGCCTTCCACACAGCGAGCGAGTGTGTCCTGAACACGCAGGCGTCGCACGGCTCCCGTGTCCCACCTGGACGGACACCACTTTCCACACGGCAAGCGAGTGTGTCCTCAACATGCAGGTGTCGCACGGCTCCCGTGTCCCACCTGGACGGACACCGCCTTCCACACAGTGAGCGAGTGTGTCCTGAACACGCAGGTGTTGCGGCGGCTCCCGCGTCCCATTGCCCACAGAAGCACAACTGCCTACCTCTCCCCCTTGGACATGATCTTTACAGCTGGAGTCCATTGAGGACGGGAGGAAGAGAGCCCCAATTTCCCCAATGACGGGATCATGGGGCTGGGCTTGGTGGACAAGGGAACGTTTTCCTATTTGAGCCTGACAACAGCCTGAGGCAGATGCTGCCCCCGCATCTAGAGATGAGAATATTAGGGCTCAGCTGCTCCCAGAGCCAGTAAAAAGGTGCTGGATGTGGGGTCTGAACTCAAGTTCCCCGAGCTCCTTGCTGTCACATGACAGAGAGAGGCAGGCTGTGGGCGACACGCTCACGATAAAAACACAAGAGTGTGAGAAACCCTGAGCCAGCGAGTTAAACTCTGGGCTATTTCTCTGAGGGCAGAGGAAGGGGGAAAGTAAATGAGGATGTCAGGATGCAGGCCTCAGCACCAAGACGTGGGGGCAAAGCTGTCTGAGCTGCAGGGCTGAGTGCACTCCCACCTGCAGACACAGAACCTGGGGCTGCCGATCTCACGTCAGCTGCAGTGAACCCACAGCGCAGGGGCCAGTTCGCCAGGACCGGCCTCCTAAAGGGCAAAGAGATTCTCCTGTGGAGCCTCCAACCCCAGCGCCACACACAGCGCAGACTTGTCTCCTGTATGACAGACAACGAGGGCTGCAGCACATGTGCAGTTCACACCGTGCTCCACACCACTGCTCACCCTCCACACCCCGTGAACAAACGCCACGACCCCGGAAGGCCAGGGCAGAGCTGGGGTGGTGGGAGCTGGTGCTGCCAGACAGCGAGCCACGACCCCGGCAGGCCAGGGCAGAGCCGGGGCGGTGGGAGCTGGTGCTGCCGGACAGTGAGCAGCCCCAAGAGCAATCAACAAGTGCAACACAGAGAGAGCAGAGGGCGAGCACGGAGGAACGTGCGCTAACCAGGTGGAGCAGTCTGAGGCCAGGCCTTCTGAGAGGGCGTGTGGACAGACACCCAAACGACGCGAGGGGCAGAGTCCCAGGCAGGGGCAGCAGGGTGCAGACGTGGCGACAGCAGAGGGAATGAGGGAAAGAACGGGTGGCCACCAGAAGAGCCAGGGGCCACACAGAGGCAGTGGGGTGTCCTGGTGCCCCAGCAACTCTGGGGGACGGGTGACGAGAAGAAAGCCAGCTCCCCCGGCCACAGTGAGGAAGTGACAGCTGTGCTGACTGCTTTGTATCGCTAGCAGGACACCAGGCTCAGCAAGAACTACAGATGCGAAGCTTCTGATCTTGTGCCAGAAAACTGTCTGAAGTGAGGTCAGTGGATCCCTGCCGTCCCCTCACCACAAACAAGAGGACAGCCACAGCCGAGGTTCACAGAGCTCTGAGCACTCTGCAAGAGTCGCCCACATCCCTCAGGATGGCATGAGGGGTGAGCGTGGTCAGGACACCATCATGCCAGGGAGGGACTGACGTCGAGGAGAGGGCACCCTAAACGCGAGGCCCAGGCACCTTGTCCCATGCCTCCTGCACTGAGCAAGCTGGCACGGGCTCCCGCGTCCGCCCAGCACACTCCCAGTCTCTACTCAGGCTCCGGCTGTGCAGCCGCACTGCCCCCGAGACTCAGACCCCTCCCCCTCCTCCTCTACGATGAAAGTCCACAAGAGCAGACCTGGCGAGCGGCACTCAGTGTGGACACAGAAGGTCCATGCAGGGAAGGAGGGGCCGTCTCGACTGGGCAACCAGAAAACTCCCCTTTCTGAATGGCAGCCTCACCTGCAGGTAGTTCTCTCCTTTGGTTTATTATTTTGAAACGTTAACATTCTCCCAAGCTTAGAGAGGAGGAAACAAATGTGAAACGCAGCTCTGAGAAGTGAGCAGCACAAGGCCCTCCCGTCAGCCACTAACCCATATGAGCGATTTATTTTTATATAAAACGACACTGTTGTTTACTCACAGCAAAGCTAGGCCTTCAGAGCTAAAAGTCAACCAAATCCAAAGCTAATATCTTTTTCCAATCCTAAAAAGACAGTGGAAAACATACACTAGCAACTTTAAGTTTCATTCTTGGTTACTGGCTAATGCCTTTTCATCACTGAACTCACTTGCTTCCAATTAAAATACTGCAAGTATCAATATTATTTTTTCCTCAGTATTTAAAAATCGGAAGTTAACCTACTTAAGGTGGAAAATGTAGTTTAAATATTTTAAGCCTTTCTAATAAATTAATGTTGACCAAATAAATGTTAATTTCTATACCCTCCTACCACAGGCTAGAATACAGAACCACAAGGCTCTGTAATGACAGACAAAACTGAAAACTATTTCTTTCTGAAATGAGCGCTGGGTGAGAGCAGCAACTCAGCCTCCTGGGTACCTCGTTTCTGGATGAACACCCTGAGCAGAGGGTTTGCGCTCGAGACCGCCTTGCAGAAGTTGTCATCATTGTTGATGGGCAGCAGGTCGCCATGCACATCCGCGTAGCCAATGGTCACTTCGGTGTTGGAGATGTGGTGTGTGTGCACGACCAGCTTGTAGAAGTCTTCAAACTTCCCAGGCTTTTGACGGTCCAAAGAGAACCTTCGGAACTCAGCCCCAAACTACAACACAAGAGATAGGATAAATGAACAGCCGGGAAAGGGCACCAGAAATAAGGCGTGGCTTGTTCACTTAATTAACAAGCGTTTGCTGCGCCTCCATGAGGCCTGGACACAGCAATGAATGGCTTCCCCGTCCTCATGGAACGCACACGGGAATGGAGACAGCACTGAGGGGATAGTTCACTCGACACTCGCCTGCGTTCTGAGGGCAGGACAGGTGCTGGCTCAGGTTGTAGAGGAGAAGGCAATGTCAAAATTAATTACAAGTATGCTGGATGTAACGAAACCAAAGTCCACGATAGCGAGGGCCCTGGGGTGGCTGTTCAGGCCCAGGGAACAGCATCTGCACAACACCAAGGCAGGAGGGAAGTGAGGGCCAGCTGAAACTTCTGGACTTTTTCCTAACGGCAACGGGAAGTCCTGTAACAATCTTAATTTTAAGTAAGGAAGTGACTTGATATGATTTGCATTTTAAAAAGACAAAAAGCCTGCACTTCAAAACGATGAGAAGTGGAAGCAAAATTGAAAGAAGGAAGGAATCGGGGTAAAAACGATGCTTCGCAAATCTGAGATAGGAGCACAGGTTCTGCTTCTGGCCAAAAAGACAGAGCAGGCCTCTTTTCAAAAAAAAAACAGCCTTCCCTCTTGCTGCTTTGGGAAACGCCCAGGGCCCACTTGTTTCCCAGCAGCCCCTGGCCCTGGTTCAGTTGCCCACGGAGTGGCCTGCACAGCTCCAGGCCACCCGCCAGGAGAGGACCCTAGGTCACCTCCCATGGGCTCAATTGTCCAGGGATCCAAGGACACCACCTGTTTGTTTGGCCTCAGGGTTCCGGTTTAGGACACTCTATTGTCCCTCACTTGGAATGGGGGCCTTCACTCATCAGGCAGGACAGATTCTGTGCTCTTCAATCTAACTGAAAACTAACTATAGTGGTTCCAACATACACAAAAACGAAATGTCTCATGTTTACACAAAACTAGTCATTACATCATCTAGACGTCACGTCAGCTAGTCAAGAGCAAATCTGCTCAAAGCATATGGGTCTGCCTGGTTCTCAAATGTGGGCAGGCAGCAGAACCACCTGGGCCCAGAGTTCTGGGATTGGCTCATCTGGAGTGCAGCCCAAGAACCTGCATTTTTAACAAGTTCCCAGGAGAAGCTGATGCCGTTGGTCTGGGGACCACACACACAAAGCCACTGGTTTTAAGGGAATCAGTCTCCAGACGTCAACTTCCAGATCTCTGAGAACTGAGCCTGCTCCTATTTCCCTTTTAAAAGCAAACAAAAGCAAGCCCCTTAGCCATCCCGCATCCCCCCAGGAATAAAAACTTCAAGGTGCCCAACAGCGGGTCAATCGAAAATAGTGGCCGGGAAAAGCCACCTTTGATGACTAATCAGACTCCCAAAGCCTGCTTCCCACATACAGGCTGAGGGAAGGGGGCTGTGAGCTCAGGGTGCCCCAGTAGGGGCAGGAAGGCTCTCCTCCTCCCCTGCTGTGGTGAGAGGGGCCTCCCTTGGGGGTGGGGCCTGCGCAAGCAGAGCAGAGCAAACCTAAAAATCCCTCCCCCATTGTTTAAAGATAAGCATTATTTTTTTCTCAGTATGTATTCCAAGCACGCACCCTCAGCTGGCCCACTGCAGCAGTGTAGATTCTCCCAACACAGGGCTACATCCTGGGGCTACAAAACTTTTCAAAACAAGAAATCAAGGCTACAGCCTAAGTCTAATGTGATTCCTTTCAGATCCAGTTATCCAGTCACATAACGAACTGCTTATTTCAATGAGAGTCAATCACCCTCTTTCCCATCTCATGCACCTAATACATGCTGACTTCCAGAGCAACCGTAACCCTAACCCTTATCCTCAGGGCATACGTTCCAAGACCTCCAGTGGATGCCTGAGACCGAGGATAGTATTGAATCCTATATATACTATGGTTTCCTCCTACACACACATACCTATGTTAAAACTTAATTTATAAATTAGGCACAGAAAGAGATTAACAACAATAATTTGTCTCCGGCATATCTGAATTGCCAGCACGACTTCTCCTGTGCTTTGGGGTCATTAGTAAGTAAAATAAAGGTGACTTGAACACAAGCACTGCAATACCTTGTTCTGATAACCCAGAGGGCTACTAAGTGACTGATGGGCAGGAGCGGGTGTGGATCCGCTGGACAAAGGGACAATTCACAGCCCGGACAGGATGGAGCAGGACAGCGTGAGATTTCATCACACTACTCAGAACAGTGTGCAATTTAAACTTATGAACTGCTTATTTCTGGAACTTTCTATTTAATGTTTTTGGACTGTGGTTGAGTGCAGGTAACTGAAACCTTGGAAAGTGAAACTGCAGACAAGGGGGGACCACTGTG
>NC_060275.1:8537-39257 GCF_021613505.1 Equus quagga | reverse complement strand
TATATAACTCCTACTTGGATATTCCCCCAAACTGCAGACAAGGGGGGGCCACTGTGTATGAGTTCTTCTCATTAAATACCTAGAGTTTGACCATGAAACTAGTAAGAGTATTTCTGACTTTTCTATATAACTCCTACTTGGATATTCCCCCAAACTGGCCACAACACACTCACTGTCATCTAAGCGACATGAGCCATCACTCATTCCTCTCCCTCCTTCCAGACTTATGCCACATTCTACCATTTAAGTAATGAGAAGCAGCATGCGTTAAAGAAGTTAGTTCCACGGCATTTTAGTCATAACTACATTTGGTAATTAATCCAAGATGCATCTCAATTTGACTCTCAGCTCTTTTAATAATTTTCCTCAAAATACATCTTAACATGTTAATTTGAGATGAAAATGAATTCAGACTTTTTCTGACAGAAAGCAAGTCCGATTTGTTTTTGACAATGAGGCTGGCTTCGTCAGCCCAGCTACATGGTGAACACCCTTCACATGTTGAATGAACTCCCAAGTTTGGCAAGAAGAAATGTGAAATGTGACACAGAAGCATTTTTTCCAATTATTTTTTATTGTGGCAAAACACACGTAACGTAAAGTTTGCATCTTAACCATTCTTAAGTGTCCAGTTCAGTGGCATTAAGCACATTCCAATTGTTGTGTGGTCATCATCGCCATCCATCTGCTATAACTCTTTTTTATCTTGTAAAACCAAAACTCTGTCCCCATTAAACAATAACCCCCACCCCCACTCCCCCAGCCTCTGGTACCCACCCTCCTACTCTCTGTCTCCGTGATTTGATGACTCTAAGTACCTCATATAAGTGGAGTCAGAAAGTTTTGTGTTTTTGTGACTGGCTTATTATCCTTATCTGATATATATAATCCCTCATCAGATATATGATTTGCAAACATTTTCTCCCATTCTGTTAGTTGCCTTTCATTCTGTGGATCTGAGTCCCTTCTAAAGGGATTACAGCTGTCGTCAGGGTTCTGGGAGGGAAAGGTGGACTTTTGATGCATTTGTCCAACTTGCCTGCTAACCCAGGCCAGCAACGCAAGTTCTTCTTAAAACTTTCCTTAGTAAGTATCGAGCTTTGTTTGCAGTCAGCAACTGGTTTAGAGTGAGATGACCTCCCAGAACAGGTGTTCCACTGGTCTGAGAGTGGGACAGTAGGTGAATGACTGAAGCTCCACAGTCCCTTGCTGTTAGCCCTGCCATGGCGACAAATACCCATGACAGTCACTGAGCATATTAGGAGGCGACCTTTGGTGCTGGTTCAGGCATTTTCATTGGGATCCCTATGCCCTAATAGTGGTCTTCAAACATCACATACTCCCTAAAGAATTTTGGAAAACTACCACTAAGGAAAGGATACTATATTTTTAAGTTGGCATCTAAATTTTTCATAATAAAAATAAATAGTCACAAAGGATATAATTTCCAGCATGCTATAAATATTTCATTTAAAAATATTTTATCATATGATCTTTTAAATATAGCCAATGAAATCTAAATGCCATAGAGATTTCATACCACCATGGTGCGTTTTAAAATAGAATGAACAAGCTCCTTCATAACCATCAGAAATGCTACAACGTTCCTTTTTCTCTTTGATCTCTTGTTTCCATTACACTGCCCAAGAGAATTTAATCCTAATATTTCGTCTTAATAATTTATGCCTGATTACCCTATCACTCTTCTCTGCAACAAAAATAGATAGATAAATTGAAGTTAAGCATTTTTTTTCATATGGCCATAAGGCTCTATTTGTGAAAAATATTTCTAAGTTGTCTAATGGGTATAGAATTTTAGTTTTGCCAAGATGGAAAGAGTTCTGGATTGGATGCACAACACTGGTTGTGTAATTACCACTACTAAACTGTATACTCAAAAAATGGCTAAGATGGTAAATTTGATGCATGTGTATTTTACCACAATTATAAATAAAGTAATATGAAATGAAAAGATTTTTACGGTCAAAAAGTTTCTATACTGAGTCATTACAATGATTAAATCATGACTGAAACATAGTTATAAAATTTGATAAATAATTATTAGCCATCCAAAGTAAACATTTAAAAAAATCCTTCATTTAATGAAAAGTGTTTATTGCTGAATGAGGGAAGGGTAGCATGGATTCTTCTGCTGTTTCTCATTGCTGTGGATGTCCACACTTAGCTCTTTCACACAAACGAGCAGATGGAGAGAAGGATCTCAAGGCCAGATGCTCAGTTCTACGACTCTCACCAAGTCATGTGCCAAAAATAAACAATCGCAGAGTGGTCTGTAATCAAAATTATTGTTAATAATCTATTAGCTGACAATTCAATTAATACAACTTTCAATTTTGTTGAGAGCAAAGAACTAGAAACCACTTGACTTGCAAGACTTTTTGTCCAGTCATTGGAGCCATTCACTTTTTCAATTTCTGGTAAGTATACTAAGAATTATATGACAATGAATTGTGCCTTCATTCATTTAACCTGTTTAATCTGTTTAATCTGACATAATAGGTAAGAAAAAATATAAAATTAGCGCTCCATGCCAACATGTTTTTTAAAATAAAATGCTTTTATCATAATGAAGTTGGACCCTTACCTAACACCATTACAAAAACTAACTTAAAATGGGTCCATGACTTAAATGTAAGACCTAAAACTATAAAATTCTTAGACAAAAACATAGGGCAAAAGCTTCAGGACATTGTGTTTGGGAATGATTTCTTGGGTATGACATCAAAGGCACAGGTAACCAAAGAAAAAATACACATTAAACTTCATGAAAATTAAATTTTGTGCATCAAAAGACACTATCCATAGAGTAAAAAGGCTGTAAAAAGGGATTACTATTCAGAATAACATGGAGAACTCCTAAGCAAAATGAGGTATACATATACAATGGAAAGTTATATATACAGTGGAACGTTCTTCAGCCTTAAAAAGGAAGGAAATTCTGACACATGCCATAACATGATGAACTTGGAGGACATCATCCTGAGTGAAATCAGCCAGTCACAAAAAGACAAATAGTGTATGACTCCACTTATATGAGGTACTTAGAGTCAACAAAATCATAGAGACAGAAAGCAGGATGGTGGCTACCAGGTGCTGGGAGAGAGGAGATGGGTAGTTATTGTTTAATGGGGGACGTTTCAGTTTTACAAAATAAAGAGTTATGGGGATGGATGGTGACGGCTGCACAACAATGTGAATGCATTTAATATCACTGAACTGCACACTTAAAATGTCTACGATGGTAAATTTTATGTTATGTGTATTTTAACAACTCAAAACAAAAAAAAAAAGGACCCAGGCCTCCTTGTTGAAATGGCTAATTCTAGATATGGGGCAAGAAATTCACATAAACCTGTGAATCTCATCCTTCTAGGAAGCAAGGAGTTATCACAGACTATCAGGGTCATAACAAAAGGATTCAGGAACCAGCCTGAATAATCTCCCCACAGCTGAAGTTGGGACCATGTGCACATTTAATCATCACTAAGAAACTAAGAATAATAACTGCTACGGATTGGAACACATCCAATACGTATAAAAACACTTGTTTATAACAATAAGCAAAAATTTATTTTTTCACTTCTTGGAGGATGCTAGGGAACCAACCCACTATTCTGAAATCTGGTAAATAAAGGGAAAGAATCAAGTATTTTTTTCAAGTAAGATCATTCATTATGGGGAAATTCACAGATGTACAACTCATTTCCCAAAGCTTGCAAATAAATAAACTGTCACTCCATTGTTATTTTGATAATATAGCTGACCCCAACTATTATTCCTACAACAGGATAGTAAAAAGGGGGGGAGGGGGAGTTCACCTCTTAAAATTTTAAAAAATTATCTCAAATACAAAATAAAGAGGCCAATAAACAAAGTGACTCAGCTTCTAAATGAAATTTTATTCCCTTTAAAAATATTAAACAAATAATAATAACATGGTCACTAAACTATAATTAGGAAACAAAGATCTATGTCTACCTATCTATATAAATCTATCTACCTATCTGTCTACCTACCTACCTATCTAATTTTTCGCCATGGTTTTGAGTCTGTTTCCATTCAAGAAGGCCTAGGTCTGACAGGTGTTTGCTGAATGAGTGATACCTAGCACTCAGTTGCTACAAAGTAACATGCTATTGAGTAAACTATGTTACTAATCAAGTTCTTTGTCAAGGAGCAAGAAGCTTCTCCTTGGTCAAGAAGCAAGGAGACAAGGGGCAGTGGAAACCCAAGACGGCTAAGAGCTTGGGAAGCACAGGGTATCTGCTGTTTTAAGAGTCAATCCTGAAGCACTTCAGGAACAGTGGAGGAACGATCTGCAAAAATCTTCTCCTCCATAAAAGCAATGAGAACATTGGTGAAAATGGTCAAAACCAACTTTCTGAGAATTCTGGAAATTAACCAAAGGCTTCCAACAATCCAAGGAGTGTTTTTTCCAGAAAAACAGCCGAATCTCAGAATAGCAAGCGTTGTGTTTTAACTTCCTATCCCTCTCTCTTCAGCTTTGAAAATGAGCAGCCTAATAGCCTTAGAGGGGGCAGAACCAGTCTGGCACTCACCCGAAAGCCCCACACCCGCAGAACTGTCGTTATTGAACCTGTCTCATAGCTCCCTGGAAAAGCCCTACTCATAGCCTTTGTCTTTATTTGACCTGAGTCAGAGCTCACTCAGTGGTAAAAGCCCTTTCCTCAGGGGATTTGTTAAGAACAATCAGTAGCAACTGTTTAATGATTAAAGATCATATGATAAAAGTTTTATTTTTAAATGAAACTTTTACAACATGCTGGAAATTATAACCTTTGTAACTATATTTATTATGAGAAAACTTAGATGCCAACTTCAAAACATATTATCCCCTGTATAGAGGTTAATTCTCAAAATTCTTTTAGGGGGTTTGTACTATTTGAAGACTACTGCCTTATGGTGTAGAAAATGCTATGAAAACACCTGAGGCAAGGTACCAGCTGGGGCAAACAAGAACTGGACAAACACAATAAAAAGAAATGCTGGGGATTCACATGTTAGGATAGCTACCATAAAACAAACAAACAAAAAAATAAAACAGAAAATAAGTGTTGGCGAGGATATGGAGAAAGTGGAACCCTTGTGCAGTCTTGATGGAAATGTAAAATGGTACATCCACTGTAGAAAATAGCATGGAGTTCCCTCAAAAATTAAACATATAATTATCATATGCCTCAGCAATTCCACTTCTGAGTATACACTCAAAAGAACTGAAAGCAGGGTCTCAAAGAGATATCTGTACATTCATATTCATAGGAGCATTATTCACAACAGCTAAAATGTGGAAGAAACCCAAAGGTCCATTGATGGTAGAGTGGATAAGCAAGTGCAGTCCCTCCATACAATGGCCACACATACAAGCATTCAACCTTAAACAGGAGGGAAATTCTGGCACCTGCTACAACATGGATGAACCTAAAGGACATTATGCTGAGTGAAATGAGCCAGCCACAGAAAGGCAAATACTGTATGATTCCACTTATATGAAGTACTTAGAGTCGTCAAAATCATAGAGACAGAAAGCAGAATGGTGGTTGCCAGGGACTAGGGGGAGGAGGGAATGGGAAGCTATTGTTTAACAGATAGAGAGTTTCAGTTTTACAAAATGAAAAGAGTTAGGGAGATAGATGGTGGTGACGGCTGCACAACAATGTGGATGTATAATTAATATACATTATATACAATATAATTAACACCACTGAACTTGACACTTAAAAAATAGTTAAGATAGCAAATTTTGTGTTATGTATATTTTACATCAATTAAAAGAAGAGAAAAAAAAGTGATGAGGAATGGTATGGTTCAAGGTGTGGGGTAGGTGGGGGGGGGGGGCGGGGAGAATATCAACCAAGAATTCTATACCCAGCAAAACCATCTAACAAAAATGAGAGAAACGAGACATTCCCAAACAAATAAAAGAACTGGGAGAATTTGTCACTAGTAGACCTTACAAGAAATACTAAAGCCATCCTTCAGGCTGAAATAAAACACACTACACATTAACTTGAATCCACAGGAAGACACAAAGAGCACTATTTAAAGTAATTACAGTTGGCCCTGTGTATCCACAAATTCTGTAGCTATGGATTCAACCAACTGCAGATCAAAAGGCCTATGATGGTTGTGTCTGTACTGAACATGTACAGATCTTTTTCTTATCATTATTCCCTAAACCATGCAGTATAACTACTTACATAGCATTTACATTGTATTAGGTATTATAACTAATCTAGAGATGATTTAAAGCATATGGGAGGATATGCATAGGTTATATGCAAATACTACACCATTTTATATAAGGGCCTTGAGCATCCATGAATTTTGTTATCCACAGCAGGTCCTGGAACCAATACTTCATGGATTGGTTCCATTGAGGGCTGACTGCACAGAATTCTATATGAGACAGTATAAGTGTATTTTTGTTTGCCTGTAACTTATTTCTTCTCTCTGATTAAAAGACAACTGCAGAAAGCAATAATTATAAAAGTGTTTGATAAAGTAATATAAAAATGTAGTTTGTATGAAAATAATACCAGAAGGAGACAGGTGGGAACAGAGATACACTGGAGCAAAGTTTTTGTATATTATTGAAATTAAGTTGGTATTAATCTGAAGTAGATTTTTTTAAAATTAAGGTGTTAATTGTAACCCCCAGGAAATCACTAAGAAAACAATTCAGAAAAAACAGAGTAACAGAAACAACAAAAAATGAAAACAGTACTCTAAAGGATATCTAGTTAACACAAAGGAAAGCAGTAATAGAGGGAAAAAGGAAGAATAAAAGACATAAGACGTATAGAAAATATACAGGGAAATGACAGGTGCAAATCCTATCTCATTAGTAATTACATTAAATGTAAACAGATTAAACACTCCAATCAAAAGATAGAGATTGGAAAAATGAATTTAAAAAAGAACCATTATCCAACTACATGGTGCCTAGGAAACATGCTTTAAATTCAAGGGGAAAAAAGGTTGAAAGAAAGAGGATGGAAAAAAATATACCATGCAAACAATATCCAAAAGAGTGCTTAAGTGGTTATACTAACAACAGACAAAATAGACTTTAAGACAACAACTGTTACTAGAGACAAAGAAACACTTTACAATGACAAAAGTGTCATTCCATCAGGAAGACATAACAATTATAAACACATATGCATCTAACAAGAGAAGCCCCAAACAGATGAAGCAAAAACTGACAAACTTGAAAGAATAAACAATTCAACAATAAATGGTGGAAACTTCAATATCCCACTTTCAATAATGAAGAGAACTAGGCAGAAGATCAACAAGAAAATAAAGATGAACAACATCATAAATCAACTAGACCTAAGAGACATCTATACAACATGTCACCCAACTGTGGAATACATATTCTTCTCAAGTATACATGGAACATTCTCCAGGGCAGAGTACAGTTTAGGCCCTAAAACATGTTTCAATAAATTTAAAAGGACTGAAATCATACAAAATATGTCTTCCAACTACAATGGAATTAAATTAGAAATCAATAACAGAAGGAAATTTGGGAAATTCACAAATACATGGAAATTAAACAACACTTTCCTAAATAACCAATGGGTTAAAGAAATCACAAGGGAAATTAGGAAATAAAGAGAGATTAATGAAAATGAAAGCACACCATACCAAAGTTTATGAGATTCAGCTAAAGCAGTGCTTAGAAGAAATTTATAGCTATAAACACCTTTATTTAAAAAGAAGATCTCAAAACAATAATCTATACTTCCACCATTAGTAACTAGAAAAGAAGAGCAAACTTAACCCAACGCAAACAGAAAGTAGGAAATGATCAAGATTAGAATAGAATAAATGGAATAGAGAATAGAAAAAATACAGAAAATAACAAAAAAATGGTTCTTTGAAAAGATCAAAGACCAATAAAAAAACAAATTTTTGGGTAGATTGACAAAGGAAAAAGAAGATTCAAACTAATAAAATCAGGAATGAAAGAGGGGACAGCACTATTGAGCATAAGGAATTAAGAAGAATCATAAGATCCCAGTAGTAACAATCCTACCTAGCACCCAAGGAACTCCTTGAAGAAATGAATGATTCTAGGACTGGTGCACAAAATACAAAGATGAGCCTGGGGCATTTTATAATATCAGAAAGGAAGGAAGTACTAAAAATGAAAACAAAACCCATAATCATAGGGGTCTGTCAAAGGGAAAGAGGAATCACTTGATAAGCTCCCAATTGCCAAAGCTGGAATGATATGAGCAACAAAATAAAGTATTGGATTATAACTCAACATATAAAATAATGTCCCTGAGTCCATTATGACATAATAAATGGCTGAATAAATAAAGGGGGAAGAATACACAAATCTCCCATGCAGAAGAACACCAAATAATTTATGGAGATATACCACATCCAAGGAGGTGGAACCTGACTCCTTAAGTGTGGGCTGCACACACTGAGTTCATTCCCAAGGGCAAAGTATGGAAAGTGAGAGAA
Organism: Equus quagga; assembly: GCF_021613505.1. Lineage (NCBI taxonomy): Eukaryota > Metazoa > Chordata > Mammalia > Perissodactyla > Equidae > Equus > Equus quagga. Next base: position 30,731 of record NC_060275.1, on the reverse strand, counting down.
AGAGCAACTTTAAGTGGAGAAATGTGGCAAACATTCTCTGCTAGGTGATCAAGATCAACATCAATAGTTGATAAGCTGTGTTGATAGTATGTACTCTTGACACGATGTGATGTAAATGGCACTTTACCTCTGTAGTCTTCCTCCCAAAAACCCATAATCCCAGTCTAACACAACAGAAAAATCCCAATCAAAGCATATCCTACAAAATACTTGATCAATTCTCCTCAACACTGTTCAGGTCACTGTCTTAGTCTGCTTGGGCTGCTATAACAAAATACCACAGACTGGGTGGTTTAAACAACATTTATTTCTCACAGTTATGGAGGCTGGGATTCAAGATCAAGGCGCCAGCAGACTCGATGTTTGGTGAGAGCTCTCTTCTGGTTTGCTGGTGGCTGCCTTCTCTCTGTATCCTCACAGTTAACAGCGAACAGTGAATAGTGAAGAGAGAGCTCTTGTGTCTTTCTCTTTGTATAAGGGCTTTCATTCCATCATGAGGACCCTACTCTCATGGTCTAATATAACCCTAATTAACTGCCAACGGCCTCATCTCCAAATACCATCACACTGGGAATTAGGGCTTCAACCTATGAATTTGGGGGGGGGGGGGGGCGGAACACACAAACATTCAATTCATAGCAGTCATGGAAAACAAGTACATTCTGAGAAACTGTCACAGCCAAGAGGAGCCTAAGGAGATATCACAACTAAATGTAAGTGGTATCCTGGACAAGATTTTAGAACATAAAGTTAAAAAGGACATTAGGTAAAAACTCAGGAAATCTGAATAAAGTATGGACTTCATTTAATAATAATGTATCAACATTTGCAGATTAATTATAACAAATATACTATGTTAATATTAGATGTTAACAGAGAAAACTGCGTGTAGTATATATGGGAACTCTCTATACTACCTTTGCAATTTTTCTGTAAATCTAAAACTGTTCTAAAACAAAAACTTTATTTTGAAAAAAGATTATAAGGGAATATTACTAATACCTGTACGTCAACAAATTGGATAATCTAGATGAAATGGACAAGTTCCTAGAAAGACACAGACTACCAAAGAAGAAATAGAAAATCCGAATAAACTTATAACAAGTAAACACAGTGAGTTAGTAATTTTGCAACTTCCCACAAAGAAAAGCTCAGGCTCAGATGGCTTCACTGGTGAATTCTAGTAAACATTTACAAAAGTAATATCAATCCTTCACAAATCTTCTAAAAAGTAAAAGAGGAAGGAAAATTTGCCAACTTATCCTATAAAGCCAGTATTACCCTGATACCAAAGCCAGAAAAAGACATCACAGGAAAAGAAAACTACAAACCAATATCCATTATGAATAGAGACATAAAAATCCTCAAGAAAATCCTAGAAAACCACATCCAGCAACATACAAAAAGGACTATACACTACGACCGGTGAGATTCATCACAAGAACGCAAAGTTGGTTTAACATGTGAAAAATCAATGAATGTAATATATAATATTAATAAAGGCTAAAAGCCACATGATCATCTCTATAGATGAAGAAAGAGCACTTGACAAAATACAACATCTTTTCATGATGTAAAACATTCAACAAGCTAGGAATGGAAGGGAACTTTCTTACTCTGACAGACAGCATCTATGAAAACTCACAGCTACCATCATACTTAACGATTAAAGACAATGATTTCACCCTGAGATCAGGAACAAGACACGAATTTCCACTTTCACATCTTCTACTTCACGTGGTACTAGAGGTTCTACCCAAGACAGGGAAGAAAATAAAAGGTATCCAGATTGGAAAGGAAGAATTTAAAATATATCTATTTGCGTACGATATGCACTTGAATATAGAAAATCCTATGAAATCCAGAAAACATAATTCTTAGAACTAATAGATGAGTTTCGCATGGTTGCAGGATATAGTATCAACACACCAAAATAAATTGTATTTCTGTACACTAACAATGAACAATCTGAAAATGAAATTTCAAAAATTCCAGTTATAATAGCATCAAAAAGGATAAAAATATCTAGGAATAAATATAACAAAAGAAGTGAAAGACTTCTATGCTAAAAACTACAGTCTACAGAATATTGTTGAAAAATTTAAAAAGACCTAAATAGTACGAGTGCATGTATGGACATCTAAATAGGACAAAACAAAACAGCCTTTCATTCATGAAGTAAGACTATCTGGAATATTGGTCAACTCGCTCCTGATTTCTAACATGTGAACTACAGTTATCTAATGAGCTTCCATGCTGCCAACTGTTTTCCTTAAAGTCACTAGCAGATACATTCAGGGAACAGATAGAGTTACTGAAGTCACTAAAGAAAGAAAGAAAGAAAGAAAAAGACATTCAATGTTCATGGATTGGAAAACAATATTTTAAGATGGTGATACTTCCCAACTTGATTACAGATTTAATTCAACCTCTAACAAAATCCTAGCTGCCTTTTTTGCAGTAATTGGCAAGCTGCTCCTAAAATTTATATGGAAATGCAAGGGGACCCAAAAAATACAAAATTCTTGTGAAAGAAGAACAGAGTTTGACAATTCACACTTCTCAATTTCAAAATTTACAGTGTAGTGCTGGCATAAAAAGAGACACATAATCAATAGAGTAGAATTGTGAGCCCAGAAAAAAAGACAAAAAACACCCTTACATTTGTGATCTATTGATTTTTGACAAGTATATCAAGACAATTTGATGGTGGAAAAGAATAGTGTTTTCAACAAATGGTGCTGGGGCAACTTCATACCCCCAGGTAAAACAATGTGGTTGGACTCCTAACTCATATCACACACAAAAATTAACTCAGTTTGGATCATAGACCTAAGTGTGAAAGCTAAAATTATAAAATTCTTAGAAGAATACATAGGACTAAATTTCCATTACTTGGGATGGGCAATGATTTCTTTGATCTGATACTAAAAGCATAGCAACAAAAGAAAAAAATAAACTGGTCTTCATAAAAATTAAGAACTTTGTGCTTCAAAGGACACCATCAAGAAAGTGAAAAGATAATCTGCAGAATGGGACAAAATACTGTAACTCCTATCTATAATAAGGGACTTGTACCAAAAATATCTAAAGAACCCTTAAAACTCAACAATAAAAGGACAAACAATCCCATTAAAAATGGGCCAAGGACTTGAATAGCCATTTCTCCAAAGATACACAAATGGCCAGTAAACATATGAAAGACGCTCAAAATCATTAGTCATTCGGAAAATGAAAGTTCAAACCATGAGTCACCTTTTCACTCACTAGGATAACTATAATCAAAGAGACGATGACAATGTGTTGGTAGGAACGTGGAGGGATCTGAACTCTCATGCATTTTGGGCAGGAATGTAAAATGGTGTAGCTGCTTTGGTGACCAATTTGGCAGCTCCTAAAATTGATGAACGTAGAGTTACCATGTGGCCCAGAAATTTCACTCCTATATATATCCCCAAGAGAAATGAACACCTATGTCCACACAAGAATTTGTACATGAATCTTCATAGTAGCATTATTCACAATAGGCAAAGAGTGAAAACACCCCAAATGTCCATCAACTGATGATGGATAAACAAAATGTGGTACTGTATATCCTCATAGTTGAATATTATTCGGCCATAAAAAGGAATGACGTACTGATACATGCTACAAGAAAGATGAACCTTGAAAAGATTATGCTAAGTGAAAGACCTAGACGCAAAAGACCATATACTGATGATTTTATTTATGTGAAATGTGCAGAATAGACAAATTCACAGAGAAAGTAGACTTGTGGCTGCCAGGGACTAGGGGTAGGAAAGAATTGAGGATGGCTGCTAATGGGTATGGGCTTTATTTTTGGGGAGAAGACAATGTTCTAAAATTAGATAGTAGTAATGAATGCACAACTCTGTGAATATACTAAAAACTACTGAATTTACACTTTAAAAGTGTGAATTTTATTTCATGTGAATTATAGCTTATAGAGCTATTTAAAAAAAAATCCACCTCAAAGACTAATTTTTTTAAATAGCCAATTGAAGGCTTATTGAAAGCCACGTTCAGAAACATGGGAATCCCAAAGGGTGGCACCAGACATGTGCAAATGGAGGCTCTGCTTTTGCTCCAGGCAGACAGGGAACCCCAAGGGACCAAGGGTCCCAGCACCTGCTGTCAGCACTCAGGAGTGCAGAAGATGAAGATGTGAGAGCTCAGGGAAGGCCCCCCATTACTGCTGGGTCTTGCAGAGGAGAAACAGGATATAAGGCTCAGTCCAAGCTGGTAGGGCGAGCTCTTCCAGTCGGAATTGGTCCCACGGTGTCGAACTGGAAAGGAGGACAGAGGGCAGGCTCTCCGAACACGGCAGAACTTGTCCTCCCTCACACACCCGTCTCCACCCTGACCCCAAACTGCAAAAGGCCCTCAGTCCCTATTCTCCAACTCAGAAACTAAAACTTTATGTGAATGATATTTCTGGAGTCATAAGGCTCTGGCAATATACATCTGTTTTCATCAGTCAATGTCATGCGACTCCAAGGATAATTCATTACCATTACAACGATTATTTCTTATTTTCCAAGTTAAAAATATTAAAAATGTAAAATTTTGGGTTTTTTGATACCTAAGAAGGTCTCTCTACACTTACCCATACACTTAAATAAATCATTTCATTCAGAGCATGAAAGTCTTGTTTGGTGTGTGCCCCAAGTCTGGTGATTGTTTTCAGGCCCACAATTGAATCGTAAGCTTCCCAATTGGAAGAGCCTTTCCAAGCACTATCCTGAAGGGCTCAGAGAGGGTGAGAGATTTGCCTGAGGCCACAGAGCTACTTGATTCTAGGCTGGAAATAAGACCCCATTTCCTGACTCTGGTCCTGTGCTCCCTCTGCAGCAACAAGCTGCCGCGCTCCAAGCTAACCAAAAAGTTCATTCTTCTCACAACTGAAAACAAGGTCCCCAGGTTTCATCTTAAACTCATTCAGCTACTTTTTACTTAAAAACTCTAAAACGGCACGTTTTTGATGATTCTGATGCAGCTCTGGCTCAAGACCATCCCCAAAGAAGCTGCGACACCATTTCTGAGTCTGGGTGAGGCAGCTGCCACCCTGTTGGGCTCAGGTCACAGGAGAGAGGAGGGAAATTAAAAACAGTACTTTCTTCTCATCCAGGTCCTTTTGCACTGTTGTCTCTCTAACTAGGGAGGGTACATAGGGCCTGAACCCTGTGATGTCCCTCAATGACCCAAAGTGGGTGAGGGGCTAACGCATCACTATTTCCACCACTGGGGGGAGGTGGTGAGAACTAAAGGCTCGCATGGCTGTATTTCTAAGAGCTACCTGGGGCAGGAGATGCACACACAGTGTTTTTAATCTTGAGCCACTCAAGAGAGATGTATTACCCCCTTTGCAGAGGTCAGGAGCTGAAGCCCAGAGAGGTGAAACAACAGGCTCATGGTCACTCCTTGCCAGTGTCTGACTCAAACCGCACCCCATCCCCCAGCTCACCTCCCCCTTCAGGTTGGTTTTCATGAAAAAGGGGAATGGGACTTGAAGGGCAAAGGTTTCTAACTCTGAATTTCTATCCTCCTCTGTCATTTCTCTAAAATACTCGGCTGTTTTTCTAAACAGCATCCTTCTCTCTTCTGCATACAAATCAAGGTAGTCTTCGCCTCTGAAGCAGTCAGAAGAGCTGACCACATGTGCCATTCTGGAGAATCAAGCAAGTTTCATGCTAGACAAGACAAAAAAAAAAAAAAAGGAAGAAAATCAAAGTCTAGTGTCTGGCATGATGCTTCAGGTGCCACCTGGAGCCCACAGCTTACCTGTTCTGGGGCTGTTCAGTCCCACCTGGGCCAGTCCCATGCAGGGACCTCTGACAGACACCTCTGCAGTGTGAGGGGATGTTCTACCAGGCTTCTCTAACATGCACGCTTTTTTTTGAACCTTAGGATCACACACAGTTTGGTATGTTTTCTTCATGGTTTGAATAGGGACAGAACCACACAGTTCAAAATTCCAAGGGTATTCAGCGAAGAGTCTCTCGGCCACGCAGCTGCCTCCCCACAGGAACCAACCAGTTGTCTGTGCCCTTCCTCCAAAAGTATCTCAGGCACGTGAAGCAATATATCCCGTGTTGGTACAATTGTATCTATATTCCCTCCCCACACTGATCCTCTCTGTGCTGTTTCCACCCACCTACTATATTTTGAAAATATTCTTTCGCTGAATGCTCCTGGTCCTGTGGGGGAGGTATCTCAGACTCACAGATGCCCCTGAACTTGAGAAAGGTTAAGTCACCTGGCTCCAGGTTTGTAAGGTGCCCACAGGGACACAACGGGATGTCATCAGACTCACCAGGCAAGGCCACAGGAGCCAGGCATTAAGAGCCTTTACCAGTCAAAATCTGCTTAGTAACTGGGTCACTTCTAAGACAACTCCCAAACCCCAAGAAGCCACAAATTTTTAGTTATCATATGAGTGATGGCAGGAAACTGCCACAGCTCACCCTGGACCACAAGCCTGTGAGAACAGGGTCTGGTTGTTCTGGCGAAGCACAGGCCCTGGTATATGGTAGGCACTCAAACCTTCATTGGATTAATGTTAGACTTCTGTTGACCAGTTTTAAAAAAAAAACTCTACAATTTTAATTAAGTTGACACTGACAGTCACAACACAGAATCTCAGGAGGAGACACGAGTGTGAAGTCATGGCCCAGGTCCCAGAATCTGCACCAGCCTTGTCCTTACTCCTTATATTTGCAACAGTACACGATTGGAAGCCAGATGCAGGCCCCCCTCCCTCATGTCAGTACCAAGGTGAAGTCGCTGTCACCTGCAAAACCAAGGAGGCAACATCTCAACGAGTATTTGCAAACGGGTGCCTAAACCGGACACCTTAAAACTAAGCGTGTAAAGCACACTGTGGTAAGCCTGGGCGTTGGCTGAGGCTTCGTTTCAGAGGGTGCAGCCTGACATTAAGTGCCCGTTTTAAAGACACAAAGGCCCACGTGGTCTCAACTATACCCAGCAGCTGTCTGAAGGTCCTGGGTGTCTTCTTGAAAAAAGGTTTTGTTTCCAAACTATCGTCCCAGAAGGAGGTGCAGTCATCACTGTGACCACCACTTACCCCTGCTCTGGACAGCGGGGTCTTGCGGTCAGCAGCTGTGCCTCCACTGGTGGCCACAGGGTCTCCTCTGAGGTCACTTCCACTTACTCTCCACCTACCCCCCTCTCTTCAGCAGAAACGACTCTAGAAGGAGAAGGTGTGAGAAGCACCCTTTGCTTTCTCTGCTCCCTTTCACAAGAGAGCGACTCCAAGAACCACCCGACCCCAGGATGCTTTGACAAAGGTGTCATTTAAGTGACATGAATTCACTCCTCCAAACTACCAAGCAGGAACTTACTCATTGAATGAATATATTCCTCTGCTGGGCCTCACAGTCATAAAAGAAAATGTGGTCTCCATTTTATCCCCCCCACACCTTGGCATGCAGTAGGCCCTCAAAGTACATTTACTGAAGGAATAGCAAGTGTAAGGTAGGGCTGTGTTTCATTCACCTAATCAATATTCATGGTGTGGCTCTGAGCACCAGGTACCATCCTACACTCTGGGGAACGCCAGCGAACAAATCAGAAAGAAGACCCGCCCTCATGAAACTTACATCCTAGTGGAGAAGACAGACAGTAAACAGTAGACAGAGTGAACACCTACATCATAGAGCAAGTGAGAAGGTGATGATGCCATGGGGAAAAGGAGAGCACAGTAGGTGAGGGAGGGAGAGAGGTCACGTGCACCTCATAAGCCAGGCTGGACCAAATGGACACACAGAGCATCACAGCACAAGGCCACCCGCTCCCTTCTGCCTCCACCGCTCCTGCTCGGGGACTTGGGAGACACGGGGCAAGCCCCTCAGCCTCTCTGAACCTGTCACCCCATCCGTACGACGGGCCTTGGTGAGGTCCGACGAGACGAGGCGTGGACGGCCGGCAGAGCAGGCAAACTGCCGCGCAACTGCTTCCACTTCATCACTGCAGTACGATCAGAACCACCGCCAGAGCACTATCTCACCTAAAACGCTCAGGGCCAGACTCCTCCCAGAGGGTCCCAGACACTAAATCTTCTCACTCCAGCACCCACTGACGGCTCCCCGGCAGGGGCCTGGGGCCGATGCACCCAGGTTTCCTCGGTCATTTCCCATCATAAAATGTTTTCTTTATCTGGGATAAAAGATATTCCCAAGGGGCATCCAGGAGGCTCCTATGTCCTTTCACACACGGACCGCCCCTTATAATGTCATTAAAGTCTGTTTCATGAGCAGACTTCAAACGATGCACACACGTTACCCGGGGTATCGCGGCAGCTTTCTGAGCCCGTCACTGCAGCAAAGGACCCAACCCAGCGTTCTGGACCCTGCGGCCCCAACTCCGCCGAGGCCCTGCCTCCAACCAACATCCCATCTCCAGTCTCCACCGAGACTGCACCCCCAATGAGCTCGCCCCCATTGAAGCCATCACTGAAACTGCGCCCCCTGAGGCCCCATCCCCACACTGCAGCTGTGACCCCCCCCAGGCCCGCCCCCCCCGAGGCCCCGCCCCCATGCCGCCTGTGTGTGCAGTCAACCTCAGGAGGTCACCTTACAAGCACAGATAGATTCTCATGGAAAATGTTCTTCAAAGTATTTACAATGGTGAAAAATGGAAACTCTGAAAGCTCATCAAACAGAGGAAGCACGTTCTCAGGATGAAATGTGATGAAGCCAACAGCAGTGCTGTTTTAGAAAGGGTTTAGTGAGAATTAATAAAGGGAAACCTCAGTTTAAATGGAGTCAGGAGGCCAGGAGGGTCTCCCAGCAGTACCACCCGGGTCAATTACAGGAAAGATGGTCAACTAGGGACCCCAAGAGAAAGGAGTCATCAACAGGAAGAATCACCAACTGCACACCCCACAGGAAGAACTGCAGCTGGACCCCAAACAGAAATCGAGGACCCTTGCAACTCTGCATGAGAACATCCCCACCCTGAATTCTCGCTTTTCTCCAATGGATTTTCTTCAAAACAACCCTCCCGACTTCCCCCTTCTTTTCTGTGAAGTAATGTTCCTCCCCTTTGCTTGCTGGACTTGCCTAGGGCTTTTGCTATAGCTTGCTTGTCCCAAATTGCAATTCCTCTGCTATTCCCAAACAAACCCATCTTTCTGGTAAAATCATGTGCACATTAAAGTCTGAAAAGAAGGTTGTAAACATCCCAGTAAGCATCTTGCTACTCCTGACTATTGGCTGTTTTTTAGTATTCATTCATTCAAAATTTTGCTGAAATCCAGATATGGGCTGGGCCCTGCGCTAGTGCTGAGCGTCTTCATGGGGCTGACGGCTGGTTCGAGAGCCCGATGTTGAACAGCAATCACATGTGTAAATGTGTAATTGCAAACTGAGAAATGCAAATGAAGAAACTGTATGACATAGGCCCTGACCTAAACCGTGTGTATGAGAAGAGGAAACAATCAGGTGAAGAGAGGGCAGGGCGCTTCACCCACAGCATGGCTGGAATGAGCCCAGACAGCCCAAGGAGCCAGACACCAGAACCCACCACCTGTGTCAGGACGCTGCAGGGATGGTCCACAGCCTGTTATCTCTGATGCCCCCCATTCATCCAGCTGGGTCTTGAAGTCACAATCAACACAACATTCAGAGGAAGAAGACCCTCACGTCTCATCGTCCAGAGCGGGGTCACATGCCCGTCTGTGAATCAATCACTGGTAAAGGAATGGACTCTCTGAGGCCATCAGAGCCCCTCCCCACCTAGAGCAGGGTCAGGGCTTCTGTCAGGAAGTGGGGATGGATCTAATCGGAAAAGATCTCAGAAGTGTGCATTTGTAGGGTAAATGCAAGCACCTCGGGACAACTCAGGACAGGGCCAAGGAGCACATGTGCACACATGCCATACAGAGAACTGTGGAACGACCTCCGTATGGGAACGATCAGGAAGCACAGGCTGTCATCCTAACAAATCATCTGTTGGAACGTGGGACCTGCCATGGGATGACTTCCTGGACTGACACGTTGGGACAGTTTAAAATCGGGCCACAGACCTGTGATTCAGACAGGGTGGAGCCGATGGCAGAGCTGGCCCCTTCCTGTGCTCTGTCCACCCATCTTGATCCAGAGTGATGACGGCTCAGCGTTGGCGCCTGCAGAACTACCCAGACAAGCACCAAGTCCTGCATGAGGCTGCCCAGGTGACTGCTGGGGACCATGAACCCACTGTATTTGTGGTCACCACCAAGCATGCATGTATGCTCCAGACGGATGTGCACATGTGTGGTCCTCTGCTCATGCATGTGTGCTGCAGTTCACAAGTGTGATCTGTACCCGTGACCCAGCACTGCTAAATGGAGGTGTGGGCTGGGCTGAGAGTGGAGGACACAGGGACTCAGGAACATGGGTCATGCTCTCTGCCCGGCAGGGGCTTCCAGGATGGGAGAGAAGGTGTGGTCAATGCCAAGCTTTGGCTGCATGTGCTCCTTAATCCTAACAGCAACCCAGAGGTGTCTCTCTTCCCATTTTACAGACCAGAAGCCTGAGACCTAGATGGATTCAACAAACTGCCCACAGTCACAAGCCTGTAAACAAAGGAACTGAGGCTAATACAGGAGGGAATTTAGACAAGACCTGAAGAGCTGCAATGGCAGGGGCAAGAACTCCAAGCGGGAGGGCAGGGCAGGGATACCCCAGGTAGGAAGGGACTCCTCAGGCTGGAAGGGAGGCCGAGCCAGCTGACAGTGTGGACAAGGAGGGCCGTGGGTGAGGGAAGCAGTGTGAAACAGAGACCAGCTCTCTAGGAGCTGGGGGTAAAGGTGTGGGAGGCCCTGGTGCTGTGAGAGGTGGAGCTGGCGGGCTGCCGGGCCTCCTGGGCCAGAGCCTGCAGGGGTGAACATAGGCTGTTCACGGGCCTTCTGGGGCTTTCCTGAAACAGAAATTCACTCAGGCGGAGGCCTGCAACCCCAGCCTGCGTAGGCAAGCGAGGCTGCATCCTGAGGCCTGGGGCAGCGGTGTCTTATCAGTATAGACTGCAGGGCAGAGTTCCTCAGAGCAGGGCTGCGATCACGCACCAGGTCCACATTCCTGCCTCACCCCTACTGGCTGCCTGACTCTGGATAATTTAAACTTCTCTGAGTGTATTTCCTCCTTTGTAAAAGGGACAAAAAAATTCCTCATAGGGTTGTTATGAGAACTTACTATGAATATGCGTGCTATGCTGAGAGAGATCCCAGCAGCTCTTCCCTCCATCAGCCTGTTTGTGAGCTTGCGTCCTCCCGGCCAAGCGTGCTTGGGAGGGCGGTCGCACGTGGAGGGGCGCATGGCAGGTTTGCAGAGCGGACCTACTCAGGCATTCACAGGGCTGCCTATCCAGGCCTTCTCAGAGACCCAAACTTTATCGTGCAAACACAATAAAGAGAGATCTTTGCATGTGTGATTTATAGAGAGCAGAGCAGTAAGCATGTTGTGGGTCTTTGACAGCAGCAGCCCCGTCTACAGTTGAGGCACCTTCCTAATTTCTGAGTAGGAGTCATTGCTTTCTGAGGCCCTGTCCCTGGCATCACTGGCAAGCAGTTATTTCTCAGGGCCATTTTTCAAGATGAAACAACTTTTATAATTCCATGAGAGAAAAGCTGTGCTCATGAGTGTGACCCAAATCCCACAGCTCTGGGTGGAGACTCGGAGCGCAGCAGGCACTGCCCATCCCCCGCCATGCAATTCAAGGAGCCTCCACTAAGTGACACGTCCAGCGTGCCAGGGACCTGGGCGGTCACTGACACTCTGACCACAGCTGCAGAGGGCCCATGCGATGCTACAGAAGGAAGTGGGAGAGCAGCCAGGCTCCCTGCACTCACCCATCTCCCACCAAACAGACCATACACTGGCCAGAGCTCATGTGGGTTTCACAGGATGCACAAGGGATATTTAGGAAGCAGCCCAGCCCTGAGCCGGTGTCCGGGACATGTTGGGGGGGGCGGGGGGGACACACGCTGTGACTTCAGAGCACATCTGGAGTAGGTAGGTGTTGTCTGTTTTCCAGGAGGTGGAATCAGGAGATGAGGGGAACTAGATGGAAGCAGGATGGTGTAGCAATTCAGAGTTTAACACCTGGTTTGGCCACAGACAGCTGGGACCTGGGTTGGGCAAGTTAACAGCCTGGTCAAGCTCCTAGTCCCCCTCCCTACGGCCCATGCATAAGGTGTCGTAAGCATCAAGGAAAACATCTATGCTGAGAGCCTAGCAGGTGGGCAGCAGAAAGCCCAGCACACAGTGGAAGCGCTGAGAAAGGAATGAACGTGAGACCCCACTGAAGCTGATAAGAGAAGGCCACACCTGCCTGGACTCTCCTCCAGTGATGTGACCTGGGTAGCGTCTGCTCCCAGCAGGCTGGGCCGGGCTCCTATGGCAGGAAGGAGCCCAGAGACTGTGTGCCCCGAGAAACACACAGGAGGAAGAACCGCAGGGCAAGCCCAACGGCACACGCTTGTCCACTCTCAAGGGCCCAGTGCTGATCCTCAGCCAGGCTGTGCCCAGAGCCCATGACCGCCTGGGCTAAGAAGAGGCACCACTGACCAGCGATGGGGCCACATCCGGGGAGCTTCTCCTGGTGGGGGGATAGGTGACACCAAGCTCATGGTGAGGAGAGACAACCTCTGCCAGTGCAGGGCAGCCCGTCTGCAGAGGAGCAGAGTGGGGTTTCCTCCACACACTGTTTCTCATGAGGACACCTCCTTGGCATCTGCCAGTGTCTGCCCAGACACATGTAGCCTCCCCACCACCTCCCAGGCAGAAGGGCACGTTCTCGTGCAGCCTGGGTCTGTGCCCCATCTTACGCTTGCACCCATACAGCTGCTGACGGTTCGAGGTGACCACAGGCCACCTCCTCCTCCATGTGAGGGGCCATCCTACAGACGCAGAAGTTTGTTTTCTCCCATAGCAACACCCTGTTATTATTCCAGACCAGCAAGGGAAGTGAGGTCAGGACTGTGGGTGGGGAGCCAGCGGCTCCAGCCCCCCAGCCATGGGAAACAGGATACTAACATCACTTTAGTCTTCATATTCCTCTAGCACAGCTGAGTACCTAAAGACCACAGCATTAACGCCCTCACAATTTTCTCTTCTACAGCCCTTACCCAGGGGCCTCAGGGTCCTTTCACAACCCCACACATCCCCAAAAAGCGGCCGCTTGAGGGGGAACTTTCCAGACTGTGCATCAGCACTCATGTCCCGTCTCAGGAGCAATGGCACAGATTGAGACCTGCTGTGCACACTGGCCGACGTATAAACCAGCTTTCGACAAGCACACTGATGTGATAAGATGGAAAATAAACACCCGGTCACTGGGCAGGACTTGCAGGAAGGGCAGGGAGGGCCGTTGCACGGGAATTCACCAATATCCTCAGGTCCGTACAGCGGGGAGCTGTGGGCGGCGACACAGGCAACCCTCTAGGGAGCAGCAGCCCATCTGCTCGCAGCTGCGGGGGGTCTTCATTCCACATGGAAACTCAGGCACTTTAGAAGGAAGGTCTTCCATCTGCAGAGACCTGTGGCACGAGCTGTGCCGTGACCACGCAGTAGCACCCAGCCTGGCCCTGGTCACCTTGTCTATCAGCTTCTCCCACAATGCCCAGCCACCAGAAGGGTGCACAGAAGCTGGTGTGGACTGAAGGAAAGCCCAGGAAGGCACGAAAGCAACAATTCAAGCCACAGAATTAAACAAAGGACTATGAGAGCCCCTTCACACATCAGCGGTGGGAACCTTCAATTCTATAAGATGAAGAATCTCTTCCTGATTTATTAATCAACAAACACTTAGGCTGTGGTTCAAGGCCTTCAGGAACCCCCAAATCCTCAGACCCCCTATGGCAGCTGCTCCACCCAAATCGTGTCAAGGCCAGGGTCAGAGACTGCACGTCTGAGTTGGGACCAGCCACCCTGAGCTGTGGCCCACCCCTGGCCAGCTCTGTGCCGTGATGCCAGAGTATGGCCAATGGCTGGTGCGCTGAAGAGGACATGCACGCGGCTTTGGGCATCAAACGCCAGGAATGAGCGGACCTCCATCAACACAGGCGGATGCACAACAGAACACTCAGCACCATCACAATAAGATCCACTGACACACACCACATGGGCAGGCTCGATGACAGAGCGTGTGGTCACATCGCATCCCAGAGCCAGCACACTCATCTTTGGTATCAGAGACCCTGATGGTGCTTACACTGGGGGTGGGTGCTGATGACACAAGACATGAAGGAACCCTCCTTGGTGCTGGAATGGTCCATACTTTGATCTGCATAGTGGTCATCTGGGTGTGCAAACACATAAAATTTCATCAAGCTGCCCACCTGAGATTAGTGTACTTTACTGTCACACACACTAAACTTCACACAGCAGAGACCTTGCCGTGTCAGAGGTCTGGAACAGCTTCCTGAAAAGGCTGAGCTTTCAGCCTTCAGACATGCCTGAGCTCCACAGGCTGAGCTCCGTGGGTGAGAGTAGGAAAGGATCAGGGGACTGCAAGGCCAGCCCCTGGACCGGGTAGGGGGACACGTTAAGGATTTAAGAGGGCTGGGCCCCACAGGAAGGCTTTCGTGATTTTCAATCTCTTTAAGCAGCAATAGCTTTTTTTCTTTCCCTAATTAAAATGCTACACATGTACCCCAAAATATGGAGCAGATGCTCTGGCTGGGGATGGGGAGTGGAGCCCACTCTCTTGGTCTCCTCTGCCGCAAGAGCCTGCACAGAGCCCAACAAGGAACACGGCCTTGGGGAGAGACGAGGATGGATGTGTGGGAGACACGTCCCTGGATGCCAGGAACCTGGGAGGGACTGACCCAGGACAGGGAATAGAGCATCACGGTAACTGTGTCACAGCTGCAGGGGCGCCCTGGTTCTGCTCCCCGGTCCTGCGGGGGCACGGGGCTGCCACCTGGCTCTGGACGAAGAGGCATGTAAGGTCAGCGGGTGACCAGGAAGGGGTGTGAGCACACTCCTGGAGACACCCTAGTACCGGCTCTGAGGAGGAGCCGCGGCCGGGCCTGCAGCTCTCAGCCATAATTCAGCACTGAGGCTAGCAGGAGGCACTGACAACGGCAGAAATACACACTGGGGCTTCTCAATCAATTTCCTTTTAACTTTCAAAGTCTCTTTTTCATTAAGCTCATTTCTGCCCCCTTCTGCCCCCTCCCACCCATGGCACTAGCAGGGAGGGGACAAGGCTGCTGACCCCTCTCAGATATGTCCCAGGAATGAGCCAACTCATGAATCAAGCTTGGGTCACCTTCCTTGAAAAGTGGTTCTTCTCTCAAGCATCCTAATAGACCACTTCTGAACTTGCAGTTTTCAAGAAAATCCAGGTGTTCCTCGTCTGAATCCAACTCAACAGCATTTATTGGGTACCTACTGTATGCACAGCGCTGCTCTTCACATTTCAGATGCTGGATTTCTCCCTGGAGCTTACTCCTGAGAAACGCAGCTAATCCTCCGAGCTGCCGCCAGCAGAACAGCGGAGAGGACTAAGCGCCCAGATGAGGACAGAAGACTGGAGCCCAGCTGCTCTGGAAGCAATGAGGGGAGAAGCAGCTCCAACTCATCTCAGAGCAACCTGAGCAGGTGGCGTGCCTGGAGGCGGGTGGGACGGCAGGCTCGCGCCCGAAGCCTTTGGCCTCAGGGAGCTGTGGAGTTGGGGATTTGGTGACACTTTGGATACCAGGATGCAGGACCCGGGACCCACCCCACCCGAATCTGCCCACCTGCCGGAATGAATCTTCACGGACCATACCTCTCTTTTGCTGAGGAAGATTCGCCCTGAGCTAACATCCATACCAATCTTCCCCTATTGTTGTAGTTTGTGGACTGCCAGCACAGCATGGCTGCTAACAGCGGTGTAGGTCTGCGTCTGGGAACCGAACCAGGGCCACTGAAGCTGAGTGTGTGGAACCTAACCACTAGGCCACCGGAGTTACCCCTGGACCATACCTTTCTAAGCTGGGCACATTGTCTATCCCGGCTACCCCTGCACCCCAGCATGAACCCCATGCCTGGCACAAAGCAGCTGCTCAGTAAACGAATAAATGACCGGATGAGTGGTGGGATCAGACTTTTAAGAACAACTACTGAATAGAGGACTTCCCTCAAGCCCACACAGCAAGAACCTGCTACAGCGATGTAAGGAAAGCAGAACTGCTTCCCCGACAAGCTCTGAATCTAGACAGCCGGAGGGCATCTGCCTCATTCCACACGGCATGAGCCAGGAAAATCTGCTTCGACATCAAGACCTGGACTTCAGGGCTTGTCCGAGGACGGGGGCCAGGAGCCCTCCTCCACCAGTGGCCACAGACAGCTCCTGGTAAAGGGCACGGACTCTGCAGCCAGACTGCTGGTGCCCTCCAACCTCGGGCAGCCTAGTGAAGCTCCCTGGACCTCAGCACTCTGCCCTGTGTAATGGGGGTGATGGCAGAAGCCCTCCTGAAGGGTTGTGATGCAGATTAATGGGTCAGTATTTGCAGTGTATTTAGAACAGTGTCTGGCATGTATATACATATATATTGGGGCAGGCAGTTAAGTAAATTTTAAGAAATACTTCTGAACACAACCTACGCACAGAGGGCAGTGTCCAGCCTGGACCATCTCTATACCCCCAGTGTGTCCAGGGCAGCCTCAGAGCAGGGCTGCAGGGTGTGTGTTGGGGCTAAATGGGGCACAGCAACCCCCTCACTCCCATCACTCCCCAGGTTCATGGTAAAGAAGAAATCTTTGGAGGTAGGGAGCTAGTAAATGTGTAAACAGCCAGCTGAACAAATCTAACACTTAGATCCTGAGGCCCCTTTGCCCACCACTGTTGTAATTCCAAACACCCTCCCTGCTGGCCTCTAAAAGTCCAGGTGGCCCTGTCACAGGAATGGGTCAGGATGCCTCTTCGTTTTCGCTGATTCTGGACGTGGTTCACAAACGTCAGAGCTGCAGACACCCTGAAGGCTGCATCTTCCAATCTCTGACACTCCTTCCCTTCCCTAAACCGGGAGAGCCCTCCATCTGAAATGTCGCGGGTCCTAGGAAAGGGCTTGACACCTGGCTTGCTGGGGTGCCCCTGGAGGGTCCACAGGGCTTCCTGCCACTCACAGGCCACAAGCCCACAAGAGGTGTGCCTGCCAGACCGACATTCTCTGCTGGGTCCCCGAGGAGAGTCTCCTCCAGATGCAACTTCCCAAATCAAGTCACCGAACCTGTTTAGACACAGACGTGCACAGATACAACAAATCCGGAACCTCAGAAGGGTGTAGCTGACACACAGGTGAGTCAAACCGTCTCAGGCGGTTCTCAACTGGCCCACGGGAGGCTAGTGCCCAACCATCCGACAGGGAGGGCCTGGCCCCAGCTCCAGCCCACCAGGTGGACGGGTGTGTCCTTGCCGCACTGGCGGCCAACAAGCTCAGCTGGAGATACGATCTGGGGACCAGAGGAAACATGTGGACCTAAAACACTGCCACCTCAGCACCATCTGCACTGACTGGAAACTCTGCTGTGGACAAGCAGCTCCATAACTCAACAAAACAGAAGACTAACAGAAAAAAGGATGCAGGAGAGACACAGGCAGCTGAAAATAGACACACAGATAGCCAACAAATATAAAAACTTTCAATTCACTAATAACCCAAGAACACAAACTAAAACAGCGTGAGGGTGTTTCACTTTCTAACTGGGAAAGAATAAGAAAACACCTGGTGCTGGAGGGAGGGGAGGGGAGGGGAGGGGAGGGATGGAGACGGATAAGCAGAGCGTCTAAACCGGTAAAGGAGACTTTCCTGAAGGAAATTTAGCAATATGATCTCAAAGCTTTGAAAATGTGCATACTTGTCACCCAGTAATTTCACTTCTAGGAATTTGTCCTAAGGAAATAATAAGAGTTCTGTGCTGGTTTAACAGGATCAGTACCCTCTATATACTTTACATGATACACACACACTCTATATGGAATCTTCACACAAAGATTAAAATATGAAGATGTTATTCACAGCATTGTTTACTATGGAAAAGATATAGAAATAACCCAAACAAGATATTGTTAAATTAATTATGGTTTACACATAAGATGGAGTACTATGTAGTCATTTAAAAATATGTTTTCTAAAGATATTAATGACATGAGAAAACACTTGCTACATACTGTTAAGTTGAAGGGAGAAAGCAGCCTGCAACAACCTGACCCTGACTCTATACAGCAAACACATGTGCGTGCACAGGACGTGCACAGGGCTGGGGCACACGGGGCAGCAGTGAACACTGGCTCATCTTTGGATAGGAGAACTACCCTCTTGGTGCCTGATGTGGTTTTTAAATTTTCTACAAAATTTGCATTTGTTTGGAATCCAAAAAAGCCTCCAGCATTATTCAAACAAAGCAGCAATGATTAGACTGACCTTCAGAAGTGTCAGTCTCCCCTAAGCACGGGGGACACGACAAGCCCTGTGAGCGTCGACACAGCCCTGGGTCCCTGCTCTGAGAAACAGCCCTGTGCCAGATGGTGACAAGTCCCACGAGACGAGAGGAACACGAAGGGGTGAGAGGATGGAGGGAGCTTGGCCTGGTGAAGGCTTCGGACGGACTTTGCAGGAGAGGGTCATCAGGAAAGGGCAAGTTCTTACAGAGAGCATCTCACGTCGGGGAAAGCCACAGAACCCGGGGCACACAGGCTGGAGAGAACACGCATGAGATCCGAGTGGGAAGGACACCAGAACATGGACCTCGTGTAACGCAGGGCCTCCACCAGAGGGCAGGGGCTCAGGGCAGAGCACACAGCTGAGGGGATGCCTATGCTCTTCTAGACTCTTCAGGCCTCTGCACGTGCTGGTGGGACTGACGAAACACGTACGTAGTCAAAGGCGTCTGCAGAGTCGTAATGGCGCTGTGCCGCTGTCTGTCTTCTCCTCAGATGACAGTCATCTCCAATTACTCTGCCCCCACCTACCCCTCGAGGGGCCTTGCTCTCCCGCATGTCCGGCCCTCCCCACTGCCGGTCTCAGGGGAGGAGAGGCACAAGTCAAAGTAAGTGGGAGAATGGCTGGGCACCAGAACTGAGGACTCAGAGAAGCAAACTGCTGGTTTGGGGAGGAGCAGATGAATCACAGGTATTAAGCAGAAATGTCTGGGGAAGTGTAAGGGGCTACAGGATGGGGGAGAGCCATCACGTCAACACAACGTCCCCATGGCTTTGGGAGGTGCCCAGCTGTGGCAGACAGCTAATGCCAAAAGTTCTGAGGATCAGAGGTGATTTTCAGATGTAATATCCTGAGATGCCACAGAATTCTGATCTGCAGTGCTTAACTCTTGCAGCTCTGAGCACTCTGCAGTCTTCAAAGTGCTTTCACACTCATCCCCTCATTTGGTCTTGGGAGGTAAGCAAACAGCACGATGTTCATTTTACAGATGAAACCACCAAGGCTCGGAAAAGCTAAATGACTTGCCTGAAACCTCACGAGGTGGCAGGTGGCAGACCCGGCTGGAATCAGCTCCCTGGCACCATTTCCCCACATACAAACCCAGTGTTACGGTGCGACGTTTAGGTTAAATAAAGGTATAGTTGTCACAAAGTTTTGCCTCCTATGCCTGGACAACAAGCTGGACTAAAGGCTCCTTGCAGAGACGGACTCCATGGCAGCAACTACCAACTACTGAGGGGGAGGTGTGCACAGAGGGAAGAGCCACAGGGACCCTCTGGACAAACAGTAAGGCAGCCCCCTCCTCCCAAAGGGGAGAGCATATAACTAGCCAGCCCAGGAGGGCCCAGGTCTGTGGGGCTCTTCCAGGGGCGCTCCAAAATTCAAATGAAACTCTGGCTCTGCCGCTCACCTGCAGGGGAGCACTCACATCTGAACTTGAACCCAGGCTCGGGCAGGGCAGATGCTTTCTTCACTGGGGAGCTGCAGGAGGCAGAACATCCGGCTGGGCCCCCAGAACATCTACAGCTCCGGTCTGAGAAGACGCAAAGGCCAGCTCTTACTCTCCAGCCCCCAGCGGCCTGCAGGGTGCCAGCAGTCCAGGACTGCGTGATGAGGCCCACTGAGGGTATTCCCCTGGATCTATCGCTCTGGATGGATCCTCTGAGTTGTGTGTCTGATCAGGCTGCTGCAAGCCACACGTGGCTACTGAGCACAGGGAATGCAGCTAGCACAACTCAGGAACAGTGTTTAAAATTGACACCAGTCAGTTTACACCCAGGACCAGAGAGCGGCTGTGAAAGGGCAGCAGGAGGGACCCGTGTGATGGAAGTGTTCTGCATCTTGACTGTGCTGGTGGTGGACAAAAGTTTATGACCTCAACAGGCATGGACACATCGGATGAGGTCCTGGATGTGACATCCTGAGACACGATGTTACCTTTGGTGCTATGATACCTCTGCATGCTTTCTCACAACTGCTTGTGAATCTGTGATGATCTCAAAAGAAAGTTAAAAAAATGAAACCACACGCGTTCAGTAGCTATTGTAGTGGACAATGAGCTCTAAAATGCCACATTCCCACTGAGCTAAAGTAAAGAACAACTGTGTGGAGCTCCCACTCAGGCCTGTCCTTCTCTGCGGCATACTACTCACAGTGGGCACGTTGGGTTTGGGGGGGGGGGGGGCCCCCCGGGGCAAAAGGGGGGGGGGGGGGGGGGCGAGGATCACAGAATTAGCATCGGGGTAAGAGTGTGATCTTATTAGAAATGAGGGGTTCATAAAAAGATCATGTCCCCCAAGTTGAGGCTGAAATCCTGCAACTCATTGCTGCTGGGTTCATTGCAGATACCCACCCCCCCGCCCCCACCATCCTCGAAAGATGCCCTGGAAATCCTACACCAAAGGGCCCTCCTTGGCAGGTAGGGGCAGCCAGGGCAGGGGGGCTGCTGGACTCCCCAGAGACGGCGCCACGCCACACCCGACCCACCCCCGAAGTGTGCGCGGAGTTGGGGGTCAGAGCCCACCCTCCGGCCCCTCTCTCACAACTCAGGCTGCTCAGCCTTGCTTTACCAAGGGGTGGGGGGCGCAGAGGAAAAGGGAAATAGGGCCGGCTCCCCGGCAGCGGTCAGCGAAAGGCCTGAGGGGCCCCCTCCTCCCAGATCGCGGACAACTGCGGCTCCTCCGCCCGTGGGGTCCACTGCCCAGACTCTAGCAAACAAAAGCATCTGCCGCGGAGAAGCCGCCCCCGCAGAGGGCAGCAGCGCCAGATTCTATCAGCCAATTACCCAAACGCGCACAGCCACCGCAAGTTCGGGCACGCTCCGGCCGGGGCGCGGGCAGCGGGAGGGGCCGCCAGCCCGCCGCGCCCGGGGAGTCTGGGCCTGGGGCGCGCCGGGGGGCTGGGCGCTGACGCGCAGGGCCGGGGGTCTGGGACCGGCTGCGCGTCTCCCCCTCGCCGGTGCCGAGGCCCCTCCGCAGCGAAGGAGGCGGCGCGGTCAGGGTCCTCGCCAGGGCCGGGCCCCCGAGGCCCCTCCACGGCCCCGAATCCGAGCAGCCCCCAGGTCGCCCCGGAAACGCCGTCCCTCCACCGCGCGGCGCGCCGGGTCGGTCCCGCTCGTGGAACAAAAGAGCCGCTCCGGCAGAGGGTCCGGAGCCTCGAGCGCCGCGGCCCCAGCTGGACGCCACCAGGCTGCCGGGCTTTGTGTGCGCGCAGGGCGGGAAGCACGGCGGACCCCGCGCGCCCCACGGACGGCGCCGCGCTCCGAAGTTGTCGCCGGCGCTAGTCCCTCCCGCGCTGCCCAGGGCCCCGCGGGCGCCCATTCATTCGCTTGGGGGGCGCACATCGCCGGCGGGCTCACCTTGCTCTTGACTTCCACCGCGCTGCAGTCGTAGAAACGCAGGGTCTGAGACTTGTGGAAACTCCGGTTCATGGTTCCGGCCCCGCTCAGCCTCGTCCTCGCCCACGCTCCTCGCTCCAGGGGCTTCAGAAGGACGATGGGGCCGCAGCCCCGGCCCCGGCCCCGGCCCCGGCCCCCGCCCCGGCCCGCGCCCGCTCGGCCGCCCGGCCGCTCCGAGTGCAGCGGCCCGAGCTGGGCTGGCCGCGCGCCTCGGGACTCCAGGGGCCGCGCGCGGGAGGAGCAGGGCACGCCGGCGCGCGCCGCCCCGAGGACCCGCCCCCAACCCCGCCCCGCGCCCCGGGGACCCCCCCCCCACATCCGAGGAACCGCCGCCTCAGCCCCGAGG